>NW_024040041.1:9934293-10207293 GCF_014851395.1 Micropterus salmoides | reverse complement strand
AAGACTGCAATACCAGAAAATTGTTTTTTATGTATTTCCATGTCTTCTACTCGGATCAGCTGGTGAGGAACTTTTTGCTTTGGACAGCTTTAGCCTCAATCTTTTAGTCTAATGTAATGTAGGAATCCAGCTAGGGTATATTTAGGACTCCTTTACAGAGTTCTCTTTTTTCAAAAGACTCTGCTGGAAACATTAAAACGTCAGCTGGAGTAAGTGTTTTCAACCGACTCATGAAGCTAAGATGAGTTTAATTAGCCAGCCAGCCGCAGCTGGCAAACTCTATGTGAAGCTGCTCCAATTGTTTCAAAGATTACGAGATACTTTGAGTGGTAAATTAAACTCCGTCATTTGTGTGGTGTGCAAGAATGGATAACTTGACGTGCATACCATTAGATTAAAATTCCTTTGTTGTCTTTGCATCAAGTACAATGAAAGCGGGTGCAATCCTAAAAGCTCGACCTAAAATTAAATTAAGGTTCTAAATGTACGAATAAATAATACAATTTGTGTAAATTAGTGAATCTGAAAAACAATAGATATGAAACAATACAGCTCCATAACTTATTGTTAGCATCTGAGATATTACTCTCCAGGATATTTCACACACACAGTACATAGTTGAAATGTAAACATGTTCTATGAAGTAACTTCCAAGTATTATAGTGCTGATAGTCACACAGTACCCAAACAGTCAGTGTCAATGTTTAGTTCTCGTCTGGACGGTAACTAAGAAGCACAAAGGCTTAGTGAACGGCCAGCTGGAAAATGTACAGTGGAACATGGTTAGTAATCAGCACAGAGAGCTCAAACATCAGCCTCCATACTGTCACTGTTTATGTGCCCATGCTGTGTGTCAAGCTGACTGTGTCTGTCTCTTATTTTCTGCTTGCAGCTAAAGACGCAGCGGCAGCAGCAGCTAGAGGAGTAAGCTCCCTCTCACTGAAATGATGAAGTCTTTATCAGAGGCATTTTCACATGTTCATGGACTGGCGCAATATATATATATTTGACTGAGGAGGAGCCATGCTGTTGACATTACTGTAAAATATGACCATTTGTAAAATGATTGAGGAGACACCAGTGGAGAGAGGGGTTGTGAATATTTTGGCATGGAGTAATGGCCTCCTTGTTCCCTCCAGGAAGTAAAGCTACAATTGAGAATACATCGGCCTTCATGTACATTCAGAATGAACCTCTTCTAACCTATGATCTTGTACATGTACAATAATGGTATACTTATCATTGTACAATTGCAACTTTGCTAACAGAGCTTTGCCACTATGTTTTTTTTGGGGATCTTACATTGTATATAACTGATTCATGAAAATACTTCAGATTAATATGATGAAACCAGTTAAATGTGCCCATTTCTTTATTAACTTTATTTCCCTGTGACAAAACTGTCACCACTGGTTTAGAGCAGGATTTACTGGCCTCAGGTGCAGGAGTCCCTGTTGGGTCTGCTGATATGAAAATGAGATGAGTCAATAAAGCAGATGTTTATTTTGGAAAAGTAGTAGTAGAATCTGGCAGTGCAGAAAAGTCTTTGCAACAGCACTTTCAGAATATACTAAATATAACTGAACAGTTAAATCTGTTAAACGAATGAATAATAAAATGGCCCTGACATTAGTTTCAGATCAAGAACAACTAAGAGGTCAAAGATGTTAATATGACGATGACGAATGTATTAAGTGGTACATGACGCAGAAGTGAGTTTGATTTTTTTTTGCCAGACAGGATTAAAGGCTGGGTTTTAGTCTCGGAGCCAGTGTGTATAAAGCTGCTCAGAGTAAAGTGTCAGTGTTAAGTTCATCGAAATTAAGTCAGTAGGCAGCAGCTACACAGTCTCTATATTTTGAAAATGCCTGATACAGAAGGTGTGTCCCAATAACCACAGTCCCTGTACAACACACAAGTTCATGACTTTGATGGATTCAGTATTGATACAATCAAATGTTCACATTAACCACGTCTGTTTCAATAAGGAAATGTGCACTATGTATGACATCGGCTGAGCTGTGAAGGATGCAGGTGAGTTTGAATGCCAATAAAACATAAAAATGACAAATCTGAATATATAAACTTGCAAGTAAACATTTTTATGGAAAGGTTTTCGACCCCTGAGTTCTGTTTTAGAAAAATAAATCAATAAACATATTGTTATTTTACATGGAAACATTTATTAGAACCTCCAGAGATTCTTCTCACTTGAAAGGGTTACTATATGCTAAATATTTGTGTGAACATCTCAAATGGCATATAGTTATTTCCTAGTCCTAATGACAATCCTACTTTGTGCTAAGACCGATTTGACTCCTAAATCAAAATTAAGGACCACTGTAATTTTTATCTGCACCGGTGTTTCACCAAATTCTGTAACCCATCAAATGATGTTACCTGATTAGGAATTTCATATCACTGCAAATGGATTTATCATGCTTTCAGAGGGTGGCGGTAATGCACTGAATATGCTGGATTAAAAACTCAAAAAGAAGAAGAAGAAGTGAGTGGATTGGTGGAAAGTTTGGCGGACTTTATCCTCCACGGAGAAGCAGTTTTTTGTTGAAGCCCCATGGTCTGACTTCAGTTCAGCTTTAGTTACAAGTGACAGCGGCGGGAGTCTGCACCACCGACCGGTGAGTGAACTAACTTCATTAATGACTCATGGGCTCAGTGAAATGCAGACACAACGGACGCAGATGTTTGTGTTGTGTGTTGGCATAGAGAAGTAATTTTCAACAAGAACATGTTATTTGGCACCATTTGTCGATTTGTCCTGTTATAAAGCACCGACATGACATTTAGCAGTTTGCCAGCTGACCCATTAGTCCTGCAAAAAGCAAGTTAGTTGTTACTGTTTGCATGTGGATATTTTATTAACGCTCGTTATATGTTCACAGTCCACCTCACTATAAAGGTTTATCAAACTCTTTCAATCCGTGTTTTCCCCTGTTGCTGCTCTTTCTGTCAGTGGACCCAGAGTCATGTGCTCGGCTAACTTAACTTAGCAGCATAACAGCTGCATGGCTGTCGTGCAGGCTTCTAACTTCGTAGACTCGACAGAGAATAGCCTTACATAAAGATCTGGCACGTGTAAACTAGGACTGAACAAGTCATGGAAATATGATTGAAATCGCATTATGGCCAAGTGCAATATCCAGATCGCAGGAGCTACAATATTTTGGTAAACAGTGTTACATCATAGCATTATAAATGAAGCTTCTGACTGAAGGGAACGTGCTTGTTTGCTTCAGACCCAGAGCAAAAATCACATCTTCATTTTTATATATTTTTTTCAGTGAAAGTAAAATGCTGAAAATGACTATTCCCACTAAAATGGTGCATGTCGTTCAACCCCAGCAGCAAACACATATTAGTAAGCTTTATGAAGTAGTGAATGTGTTGTCTCAGTTATTCAATTACCTGTGTTGTGACAGTTTCTTATCAGTCTGGTTCAAAGTTTAACTCATGAGGCCATAGCTGTAGTTGCACAACACTGCACAGGTGGTGCTGCATGTGTCTGAGGCTTAGGACTGGAATAATGGATCTGTGATAAGGATCTGTATAGCCGAAGCACTCGCTGTACTCTTTCATAACACACCCACAATCCTTTCTTAATGCAGCTTTTTGATAAAAAGATGTTGTCTCTCTTGGATATTGTTTTTATGTTTTTATTTCTGTCTAGTCTCTGAATTATCTCCCCTCTTTGCGTGCCCAGACAAACAGCAACCATGTCCATAACAAATGGCCACACTCTGAGCAAAGAAACGTGGGATTCTCACAACAAGATGATGCTGGAGCCTCTGTCCATCAGCGACTCTGAGGTTTGTGTTCAGTGGATTTTAAAAATAAGTGTTGTGGAGACTGGAGAGATGATTCAGTGGGATCAGCAGTACTAACCACCCTCTCAAAAAATGGCTGAAAGGAGAATTATTTCAAGTTGTTGTTCTCCCCTGAACAATAAAGTATTTGTGTATATTTGTGTTTTAGGTGTTTACCATCATAAAAAAAGAGAAGCACAGGCAGACGTACGGTCTGGAGCTGATAGCGTCTGAGAACTTTGCCAGCCGAGCTGTTCTAGAGGCTCTGGGTTCCTGTATGAACAACAAATACTCTGAGGGATATCCTGGTCAGAGGTACAAGAATCAACCAAGTTTGTCTATGAAATCCAAGTGTTTGATTACATCCTGTTATCAGTGCATTCTGCTTTATCCTATCCATTCAATAGCAAGTAAGTATAGCAGTAATAATCAGTATGATCCGTGTGTTCAGATACTACGGTGGTACGGAGCATGTTGATGAGCTGGAGAGACTCTGTCAGAAAAGGGCGCTGGAGGCATATGGTCTGGACTCAGAGAAATGGGGTGTCAATGTGCAGCCATACTCAGGTACTAAATTGCGAATAACATCTAAAACTCATCTGACTCGTGTCAGTATTTTAACTTTCTGTCTCATCAAACTCTTCTTCTGCATCTCATCTTGTTGTCTCTCGTTTCCTCTCTGACTTGTTATGTTCTTTCCTATTTGTAAGGTTCACCCGCCAACTTTGCTGTCTACACGGCCGTTGTTGAGCCACACGGCAGGATCATGGGACTAGACCTTCCCGACGGAGGTCACCTGACACACGGCTTCATGACTGAGAAGAAGAAAATCTCAGCAACGTCCATCTTCTTTGAGTCCATGCCGTATAAGGTACAGAACAATCTTGTGCATTTGTCCAGACACACTCGCCCAGTGTCAAGGTTTAATAAGATTATTCTTAACACTGAAAGTATGTGCACATCGCTCCTCATGAGAGCTGGGAAAGATAACAAGAAGCCCTTAATTTGATGGAATCAGGGAAGTTAGTACAGTCTGCTACAGTTTGATAAGCAACTAATGTGCAATTACAGTGTCATATTCTGATTGTACAGAGAATAGAAAAGCTGTAGAGTCAAGGATGTGGACAGGAACATTTGACCTTGACACCAGAGACCTGGGTTCAGGCTTTGTCTCAGACTAGGCATTTTAACTGTGGTCCTCTGATGTTTCCTTGCCTGGCTTAAGTTGGGTTAGTTGCCTTAACTGTTTCTTCACTTTTGTTGCCATGTGTGGATAATGTAGGGGGAAAAAAATCTGTTGATTGTGAACATTTTGGAGATGAGTTCAGCATGAACATTCTTCAATATAAACAAATCTGCTAAGTGTATTGGTTAAGAACATTTTGCGGTTCAGTATGAATGTTATGTCTGATGTTTACATTTACTCAATTGGCAGACGCAGATGTAAAACAGATGGCATTATGTTTCTTTAAACAAAGATATATATATATATATATATATATATATATTAACCTTACAAAATTATAATATAAAAATCTGATAGTAGTTCAAAGCACAGTGTATATAAATTGAATCCAGTAAAGACAAGATTTAAATGTGGGAAAAATCTGAAACATAATGGAATAAAAATGCCAAAGTGATTTCAGGTTGTTTCACTCTGATGGGCTTATGGTAAGTACAGTCTGTCCAGTTGTGCTCATGTTCAGTGTGTCAGATGTAGCTGTTCTGGTTTGATACGTGGTCTTCTGTTTTTAGGTGAATCCAGAAACTGGCTACATTGACTATGACAGACTGCAAGAAAACGCTCGGCTGTTCCACCCCAGACTCATCATTGCAGGTCCTTTAGTACACACACACACACACACACACACACACACACACACAAAGTGCATGCTAACTTCTGCCATTACGTCTTTACTTTCACACAATTAATTTCTTTTTTCTTTCTCTTCTCCAGGAGTAAGCTGCTATTCCCGCAACCTTGACTACGCCCGCATGAAGCAGATTGCTAATGAGAACAGTGCGTATCTGATGGCAGACATGGCTCACATCAGTGGATTGGTGGCTGCTGGAGTGGTGCCCTCACCCTTTGAGTGCTGCGACATTGTTTCCACGACAACACACAAGACGCTGCGTGGCTGCCGCGCTGGACTCATCTTCTACAGGAAAGGTAGAACCTGAATATGAAGCCTCTGCCATAACAAACCACTTCCCTTTTTTTTGTTTTGTCATCGAGACTTTTTTCTGTAATGAGACTCTGTGATTTCTCCAGCTTTACATTTTTCCATTTCCCTCTTCCAGGAGTGCGGAGTGTGGATGCCAAGGGGAAGGAGACTCTCTACAACTTGGAGTCTTTGATCAATCAAGCTGTGTTTCCTGGGCTGCAGGGAGGACCACACAACCACGCAATTGCAGGTATACCTCTCATCACGCTTTGTCCTCCCAGTTTTATTTAATTATGCCAGGATCTGTCTGATTTGGGTCATGTTTTCCACTGGCAGGTGTTGCTGTAGCTCTCAAGCAAGCCATGACACCAGAGTTCAAGGCCTACCAGATGCAGGTTCTTGCTAACTGCAAAGCTCTGTCCAGTTCACTTATTGACCACGGCTACAAGATTGTCACGGGTAAGTGACACCCCACAAACGCAAATGGAATTGAAACATATCTCCAGTGTCAGTTTCCATCGTACAGAAGTGAAATGCATTTACCACAGAGAACATGAGCATTTGCTGTAACTATTGTCGGTGAATACTGCAGCTTAAATTGAGTTAGTATGGCGTCTTGCATTGGCAATTTACCTCTGTTGGTACTGTTATGACAAAAAGCACACTCTGATGTATTTGGTGCTTCTGGTCTACAAAGCCCAGGTCAGACGAGTGGCCTGTACTATGAAGGGAGTTCAGCCTACTCAGAGTTAACTCGGGGTTATCAGGCAAACTCAGGGTTGACGACCTCTGACTGCCTACACTGGAGTTAAACGGTACTAGGAAGGTGGATAAGATGTTGTTTAGTTGAGTCCGTGTTAACTTAATTGGAGTTGGTTCGCATTAAAACAGGTGTGTTTGGCCGTGCAGGCAGAGTTTTTTTGCAATGGCGCATGCTTCGTATTTCTCCAGAGGAATGCACGTTGGTAGTGTCAGGAAATTATGAATGTAAAGACAAGTCAACGGCTAAATCTAATATTGTGGCGGACGACATCGCATCGCATTGAGTAAATTTGTAGCCTAATTATCTTCACAGTGGTCTTATTGTAGATCAAATCGCTATAATGTATTTTATGTGTAATATGATGTAAAGGTACAACTGCACATAAGGTCCATTGTAATAGGGAAAAAAAGGAGCCAGCAGAGGGGTAGTCCTAATAATCCGAGAGAAAATTTTATTTAATCTAGCCTACAAGTAAAAAACTTGAATAGCCTATTCACTGACATTATAGTCACACATTTAAGAGAAACTTCACTTTGCAAGGCTGCAACATCACACACACGTCTGCAGTGTATTATGCATGCACTGGAAAGTTATATTAAACTTTGCAATCGGATTTAGCAGTGAGGAAATACTCCTGAGTTTAGCCAACAATCACTATCATGCACCGAAGAGACTTTGCCTTGGATTCGGCATATTCAGAAGAAAACAGAGTGATTTTTGATTTTTTTATGACATTATTTCAGGGAATTTCCGATTTTTATTTTATTATTTTCTTCTTGTAAATTTCACACTTTCATCTAGGATTTTTTTTTTCCTCGGTTATCAGCCCCACCCTGGCTCCCTAATTTTTGGACACGTAAAATAATCTAAATATGTGAAAACACTCAGGAGAATTCAATTATAGACTACAGATGGGCTCCATCTACGAAACTATTGAAAGATTCCTCTTTAAAATCACTGAGGCTGCAGGGCTCGCTCTCTGAATGTAATGCTGTTGTGTTCAGAACTTCATTGCAACCGCAGTGGAACCAATCGGGATGAAATCTAAACATATTTTATGAAGCGGTGTGTATTAATATCCTGCTTCTCATCATTAACCCTGAGTACAGATGTGGTGTGTAGTCCGTGTATACAGGATAACCTCGAGTTAACCACGAACAAAACCTGCTCAGAGCAGTTTAGAGATGCATTTTGATTTTAGGAATATGATTTATTTTATTGACATTTTAGATTTGTTTCCAGTGAGATAATATTGTGTTTATATAGTGACTTTGCTGTTGCTGTTGTAGGAACTTCATTTAGGAATATTTAAAACATTTAATTGTAATCCTGTTCTGAAGTTATATAACTAGTATGCACATTTCAGTATTTGTTTATGTATCGAAAGCCATATCGTCATTGCGAAGTTGAACAATTTTCCTCATCGTGCAGGACTAGGTCAGACTGATCATTTTAGCACTGATTATCAAAAGATGTTATGAGACTTTAAAGTATTTTCCATGTTTCTCATAATTATGAGATAAAGATGTTGGATGGGTTTATTTTATAATTAATTATAATTACAATAACTTTTTTTCTTTCTTCAATGAATACCATCTGCTTCTTTAGCTGTGAAAATACCAACCTCACATTAACTTAAACTTCTCTTCATGTTGTCTCATGAAGAAAATTAAAAAATGTATAATTATGTATAATTAAGAAAAGGGGACTGACATGCTGTTGTAGTGTCTTCTATATTAATACTCTTTTTCTCTACCTGTGTAGGCGGCTCGGACAACCATCTGATCCTGCTGGACCTTCGCAGCAAAGGAACTGATGGAGGACGAGCTGAGAAGGTTTTGGAAGCCTGTGCCATCGCTTGTAATAAGAACACCTGTCCAGGTAGAGTGTGTGTGTGTGTGTTTTACTACTGATAGGGAGTTATTCATGCAGCCTTGTTTGCATACAAGAGTACTGGCAAAGTAGTCCTTTATCTCTCTGAATGATACATGTAAATACCTTTTTTTTCCTACAGAGTGCTTTAATGAGTGCCCAGACTCTTAATGTTTCCATATACATGTGTTTGTGTAGGGGATAAGAGCGCTTTGCGCCCCAGTGGTCTGAGGTTTGGCTCCCCGGCTCTGACCTCCAGAGGCTTGGTGGAAGATGACTTCAGGAAGGTGGCTGAGTTCATTCACAGAGGTAATTTTTTGATTTTTAATTTTTTTTTAAACTGAAATTTCCAAGATAATTCTCTGAGAAATGTGTTTGAACTAAGGTGACCAGACCACTGAAGGGATGCTAAGATATTAGGCCAATGGTGCTTTTAAACATAATCAACCATAAAATCTGTCCTTTGAGTATCAACTGCTCCCCGTGTGCAAATGACTGAAAACCACAAATTAGAATTTAAACAAAATGTTTGTACAGACAAACGAGATATGTAAGGGATAATGTCTGATGAGGTGTCCATTTTCATGAATGAATGGCCTCCTTGGAGTTCTCCTGGTAACACCTGAGGGTTTGACTAATACCTGGAACAATCATTACCATCCCATAAGGTTCTTATGCAATGGCAATGCAAAATACTTCTAGTCTGCTTAGCTCATAGAACCATTTGGCTCAGCTATGAGCCAGAAAGCTAACAAGATTAAAAGTCAGTAACATTGTGTACGGTTGACAAAAATTGAATATAATTTGACAGTATGTTTAACAACAAAAGTAGCTAACTATCCAGCCATTGTCCAATAAATGGACAAAAGCAATATCAAGATTTTCACAAACAAGTGAGAAGCAATGTGTACTCTCTGCTGCAGCCTGAAGTAGTAAGTTGAATATTTAAGTGTGTGTATGTGAGATGATCACTAATGTGATCAGTGAGTTCGGGGGGGGCAGTGCACTTCTTGCAGCTTGTGTTACAGTCGCCATCCTGTGCTGTTCAGAGGTTGACACACTGAAGGACTTAACTCAGTGTTGATATAGTGTGATATCCCCATATAACAGTTTTTTTTCTCCCGTTCCTTGGTAGTAAGTGTTATTTACTCCATTGCTCAAGCCTCAAATGATAGAAAATGGCTATTATTCCCCACAGACTTTGCTTTTGTGACCAGGACAGTGATATTCAGAAAAGTACCTATTTCCAATGAGAAAACGGACAAATTTGTATCTTTTTGTTCAAATAAAAAAAATAATAATACGCAACATACTACACTGTCCTGGACACAAAAGCAAAGTCTGTGAGGAATAATAGCCATTTTCTATCATTTTGAAGCATGAGCAATTAGGAAATTACACTTATCGACTTAACAAAAAATCTGTCACATAGTGTATTCAGATGCAACGCACCTTGTTGGACTAGACAGCAGTATAAAATCCCTGCAAGGTCTCATTCAGAGCATCAGTGTTGTAGTATTCAAAGTAGGAGTTTGTTTTTTTTGCAAGGAAACCTTTTTTTAATTGCCCATTTCATTTGGGGTTTTTTTGTGTTGATCTAATCTTTTTAGCCAGTTATAACTCTTTGTGCCATTTCTTCTCTTCTCAATTTCTTTTTCTTCAGCTGCATCATCAAAGTTGTCATATTCTCCAAATAAGTTAAAAGAAATGTTGAAGTCACTCATTGTTGTAATAAATTGGACTAAACGGAGGCTTTCACTGCATCCCTGTTGCTACGGTTACTGATACTTTTGTTTTTTTACATAAAAACATGGGGAGAAGTCAACTGCAACAAAAACATCCAGTCCCAGTGGTTTTCAAACTTGTACATTTAGCAGTTTGAATCAGTTCACCTTCAGGTTTTGGGCAAAATCAGCGGTGTTTTGTTCTGAACTGCAACAATGAAGCCATGTGAATTTGCTACAGCTCCGAATGACGCCTCTGTTAGCTTCTTCTCCATAGCTCAGGCATCAGGAGGCTTATGGGCGTCGTAGTATTTGGAGCCATCCACCAAACCATAATGATCAAAAAAAACAGAACATGATTTCACATGGATGAAATTGCAATCCTTCTCCTGCAGGTATTGTGCTGACTTTGGAAGTGCAGAGAAGCCTGGATCCCAAGGCCACGCTGAAGGAGTTCATCCACGCTCTGGCCCAGGGAGAGAAGTTCCAGCAGCAGGTAGCAGAAATCAGGGCAGAGGTGGAGGCGTTTGCTGGTCAGTTCCCCATGCCTGGGCTACCTGAGCTGTAGAAGCGATAGTTCAGACACTGATGACTTCTGGACTGATGATTGTAACAAACATGATGCCAATTTTGGTGGTGTGCTGTCTCATGTCTATATTTGTTTGAGTGTTCGCTTGTTAAATCTGTCACTCCTCAAATCAAAAAACTTCCTCATGAGTTCACAGTGGTTCAGTTTCAGCTTGAAACAGAATTGCAGACTTTAATGTCCTCCAGTAATTCAGTGTTGCTACTGTGCCTTTACTGTTTTACAGTAGATGGTTTTGTTTTCCACTGTAGCTTTGGTCTCGAATGTTCACACCACATTTAAGCTTTAATCTTGTCAGAAATCTTTTGTATTAAATGTACAATTCCAAAGTTACTGTACTGCAGGTTGAAACACAAAGCATGACAATTTGTTTCATACTTGAGCACTCTACATCAGACTGTATAAGAAATACAGTTTGATTAGGAAAACAACCACAATTGTTAAATTTAATTAAAGTGACCATAATGAACGAAACAGTTGCTGTGTATGATCATTCAGTTTGACTGCAAACTGGTGCAGAGTCCTTTTAAATAAACATGCTCGCAATGACGACGCTATGCTGACGTCAAGCAGGTATAATGTTTACTATGTTCGTTAGTTTAGTGTGGTAGCATGCTAACATTTGCTAAATGGCGCTAAACACAAAGTACAGCTGATTGAAAAGCCATTGGTTGTGCATTTATTGGGTGAATGAAGGTTTTGACCCGAGTGTGTTGCTAGAGAAAAAGGGATCACTTAAGTGATTATAATTCATCCTGAGGGGGACAGGAATGTCTGAACTAATTTTTTTAACAAAAATTTCAACTCACTCAAAACCACAAATGTTAAGCTCATGGTGGCACTAGAAGAACAGTTGGAGAGTCATCAAAGTCAGTAGGATTCATCGTCTAGTGACTGAATGTCTTTACTTACTTTAACTTTAAAGGAAATTAATCCAAGTGCAGGAATCCTGGACGTGACATTCTCTACTCAAATCAGATGCTGCAGGACATAAATCAATAGCATCTGTCCATCTTTTGTTCTCATCTTTTGACTCAGACTGACCACCAGGGTCAACTGATTAACACCTGTAGAGTTGTGTATGGTAAACACTATATGGGGCAGCGACCTCTTTCAGAACTGTTCTAAGTTTTAAGCACACTCAAAAGAAATTCTAGTAAAATCATTAAAACCGTTGAATGGCTTCCTGGCCCAAAACATTAGGCTACTTCAAGCGGTAGCAGAGATCAAATCCCAAGCTGAAGCTGAGTTTTTATGTAGGCCTACTGGATGTTGTGTTTAGCACGCAAAACCCAAAGTATTTACACACATATGTCATTCCAAGGTCAAAATAACTATTACATCCAAGTTTATGGTTGAGAGTATGAAAGGTATTCAACATTATGTCATGAAGGTATCAAGTTATGCTAAATTTAGAGCAAAATATAAATTCAGGGGCATAAAAACCTATATAAATTATTTGTTTGAGAACACTGAATTATTTATTAGTTATATTATAACTAAATGTGTTATTTGTTTTTTCTCCACACCTCCCAGGCTTTATACATTTCTTCTTCTATGTAACAAATTATTTCTTTACCAGTTTGATCCTGACAGGATGCAAAAGGCTGATTTGGACCTACATGTAGAAAATGAAACTGAATATTTAAGTGTGAAAAACGGAAAAATATATAGATGAAGAATATAAAAAATGGACTGCGATGGACTGGCGACCTGTCCAGGGTGTACCCCGCCTTTCGCCCGATGTCTGCTGGGATTGGCTGCAGCCCCCCGCGACCCTGTACGCAGGATAAGCGGTTGATGATGGATGGATAAAAATGTAAATAATCGGATATGAGTGAAGTTGTCATGAGGGGGTGAAGGGTGTGTTTGGGAAACTTTGGCTCAAGAAGTCAGTATTTCTAAAATTAACTAACTAACTTCACCCCGGTAGTTACTTATACGTCTGTTATTACATTCCTTGGTTACAATGCTAATTTCTCAAAAAAAAATACCCATACAGAAATAGCTTTAAACCAGCTAAAAGCCCACTATCCTGTGGCGTGAACTAACCCAGCCTCTCGAGGATCGTCTAGTCTTGCCTTAATGCGTGAGGTCAGAGGTCAGTCTGCGCGCCTCGCATCGATCCACTGTGAGAACAAGGAGCAGCAGTTCGTGACAAATTAAAAACTACAGACCGACCAGTGTTCATGGCTTTTCCTTAAAACAGTCCCAGCACGCTACAGAGAACTGCAGTTATTGTGGTTTCTCATCGGGGAGCTCGCAATTTGTTAGCTTATCGGTTAGCATAACTTAGCTAGCCTCGTTAGCTGGCTAACGAAGAAAACACTAGCGCAACTTCAAGCTAGCTAACGGAAACTGACATTTCTTCGATCGGTGCAGTAAGTTACAGACGACCGCAGCCATGCAGGACTTACTGGCTACCGTGGATCACATCAAGTTTGACCTGGAACTCGCTGTGCAGCAGCAGCTAGGAGCACAGCCTCTGCCCTTCCCCGGCATGGACAGTAAGTGTTAGCTGCTACTTAGCCGCTGTAGGTAAACTGTGATCAGAGTGAACGGTAAAACTGACGGTAACGTTAGCTAACGGCAGGTTGGCACTGTGCATGTTAGCTTTGTGTACCTTTCTTTATTAAGGTTGTGTTATTGTGTCCCTGCAGAGTCCGGATCAGCTGTGTGTGAGTTCTTCATGAGAGCAGCTTGTGTGAAAGGTAAAAACACAGTAACACTTAAGCACCTGTGGAAATAAATAAAGCAGGCTGAAATAAGCAGAATGAGACATTGCTTTTTAAAAGAGTATTTCACAAACGGTAGAGGGACAGTTTTCCTTTTATTCTGTAGTATGAGTCGAGTGAGTCGAATTTTTTTTAATTAGACACATCTCAGCTCACCAGCCTTTTTTCAAGCAAGTAGATCTTCTTATATTAAATCAGAAGCTAGGATATACCTTTCACAAATACAATAAATTAAAGCCTACAGTGGGGATAGGTGATCACTACAACTCACATTTTAGAATGGATCTCAGGAAACAGGTCAGTAATAGTATTTTACATGTGTTTGGGGGGCACACTGTTGTGCGAGGCATGAGTGGTTTTCCTTTCAACAGGATGACAAACTAAAAGGTGTGTTTTACCTTGATAGTGTGTTGGATGGGTGCTGGTTCTTACAATCACACTTTATTTGTACAGCATCAAAGATGGTGCCCCAAGCGCTTTACAAAACAGGGTTAAAAACAATGTTAAAATGAAAATAATAAATACTGGTACAGACACGGTCTGCCCAGCGGGTTTGCATTAGGAAATTTGTGCCGTCGTCTGTGTTGAATCTCATTTTGTTTCCACTCCCAGGTGGGATGTGTCCGTTCCGTCACATCAGTGGAGAGAAGACGGTGGTGTGTAAGCACTGGCTCAGAGGACTGTGTAAGAAGGGAGACCAGTGCGAGTTTCTCCATGAATACGACATGACCAAGATGCCAGAATGCTACTTCTACTCCAAGTTCGGTTCGTTGGCTCAGTGTTTCATAAAATCACTCAGATGAGCTCGATGACTGTATTTTCCTTGTGACTGTTGTTCAGCACCCAGTGTTTTTCTTCCTCCTGGTCAGCTGTTAAGTGAAAGCTCTGTGGTGCTGGTTGATGTTGTGTGTTTTAAATGTTGTGTGTTGACCCTCGCAGGTGAGTGTAGCAACAAGGAATGTCCATTCCTGCACATTGATCCAGAGTCCAAGATCAAAGACTGTCCCTGGTATGACCGAGGCTTCTGCAAACACGGTAGGTCCTGCTCAGCGGTGGACATAAACACTCCAGCAGTAATGATATTAACACCCGACAAACTTACTGTTTATACACACAGTCTCCACTGCTGGTTTGATTTTCTTCATCAGCAGCAAAACAACCTCTTTACTTTCTGTTGTGGCTCTTCTTCCATCTTCCTGTCTCAGGTCCTGACTGCAGACACAGACACACAAGACGAGTGATCTGTGTGAATTACCTTGTGGGCTTCTGTCCAGAAGGGAAGTCCTGTAAATTCATGCAGTATGTTACCCTTTTTATTTGATTCATAACAGATTCAGTTTTGGTGTGAGATATTACAGGTTTTGTCATTTTCGATTTTTTTTCTCTCTCTGTCTTATTTATGGGATGATTTATGCCATCTAGTAAAATATTCTTCAGACAAAAATATTAAAGCAGCAATAGAATAAAGAAAATTGGAGACTTCACCTTTCAGTTATGTAGATTTTAACATCTACTTCTTCTACAGTCCTCGTTTTGAATTACCTATGGGAGCTTCTGAACAGCCTCCTCTACCACAGCAAACCCAGAACCAGACAAAGGTAAACAGATAACATCTGCAAACACCAAACACACACGTCTGTATGTATAAATCATGGGCTAATAGGACTGCGTGGATTCATTTCATTCATTCAGGTAGTAGAAATCAAACTACAAACAATTCCTCTTTGCTTGTTTCCCGTTGCAGCCTGTGCCTACCATCGGTCGCTCGTCGCTCTCTCTTATCCAGCTGACCAACTCCAGTCCAGGTCAGCGGCCGCAGAACCACATGCAGATGAATTCTGTTCCGCAAAATAACATGACTGGCAACAGAGGGCCTCGGCCGCTGGACCAGGTCACCTGCTACAAGGTGAGTCACCTGAACATTTGTCTGCTGACGTGCCTTTGTGTGTTCAAAATCAGTTTTAGATCCTTTTGTAAATACAGTAGTTTGATATTTTGCTTAATACACTTATTATTTTTCTTGCTGGGTTAGATAAGATAAACACCACTCATGTCTGTCAAGTAAAATGAAAATCCAACTGGCAGTCATTTACATGGTTTCTTAGAAGGTAATGTGTGGAAAAATGCTATAATGTAAGAATGCTTTCTAAAATAGACATGATAATAGATTATATTTATCAATTCAAAAATGCAAGGAGTGAACAGAAGGAAAAAAACTAAATCAAATCAATATTTGGTGTGACGACCCTTTGCCTTTAAAACAGCCCCAGTTCTTCTAGGTACACTTGCACTTAGTTTTTGAAGGAACTCGGCAGGTAGGTTGATGGAGACCTACCCTCAGTCCTTCTGTGGATTTATCAGCCCCAGTTGCTTCTCTCTCTTCAGGTAATCCCAGACAGACTCAATGATGTTGAGATCGGGGCTCTGTGGGGGCCACACCATCACTTTCACATCACATCAGGACTCTTTGTTCTTCTTAACGCTGAAGATGGCTTTCACTTTATGTTTGGGGTTGTTGTCATGCTGCAGAATACATTTGGTGCCAATCAGATGCTTCCCTGATGCTATTGCATGATGAATAAGTATCTGCCTGTACTTCTCAGCATTGAGGAGACCATTGATTCTGACCAAATCCTCCAGACCTTTGGCGAATAACTTGCCTTCTGCTGCAGCCAAATATTTTATATATGAATTTTCAGTCCAGTCCAGAGCGACTGCTGCCATTTTTTCTGCACTCCAGTTCCTGTGTTTTCATGCATAGTTGAGTTGCTTGACCTTGTTTCTATGTCAGAGGTCTGGATTTTTTGCCGCAAGTCTTCCGTAAAGGCCATTTCTGACCAGACTTCTCCGGACAGTAGATGGGTGTACCCACTGTTTTCTGCAGCTCTGAGCTGCTGGACGTCTTCAGATTGTGAAAGGAAATAAGCATGTTCTGTCTTTCATCTGCTGCAGTAAGTTTCTTTGGCCAACCACTGTGTCTATGGTCCTCAATGTTGCCCGATTATTGTGCTTTTTCAAAAGAGCTTGGACAGCACATGGACTGCACTGGAAACTCGTGTCTGCCTTGAAATGTCTGCCTGTGAGAGACCTTACTGATGCATCTTGTTGCTGTGCTCAGTCTTACGAACGTGTATGACTTTTGGCAGTAACTTGTCTTCAGCAACCTCACCTTGTTAGCTGAGTTTGGCTGTTCCTCACCCAGTTTTATTCTTTCTACACAGCTGTTTCTATCTCTGTCAACCTACACATTGAATTTATGATCAGGGTGGTCACACCAAATACCGATTTGATTTTATTCACTTTTGTTCAATTGATGAAAATATTTTTGAAAGCGTTCCTCCTTTACAGCATTTTCCCACAGCTGCCTAAAACCATTGCACATAACTGTAGATAGGATTGTAATGCTTGGGTTTGATATTTTAACACATCTCTTGTAAATAGCAACATATACCTAACCATCACAAGCCTACTCTTCATTTATACTCGTGTTTGTATATTGTTTATATATTTTACTGGTAAATTGCACTGACCATTTTACAGGGATTACATTGGAGTTACTGGAATCTCCTCAGTCTGACAACTGCTCTTGGCTCAGCATCAGTCTGGCACGTAACCCAACATCGAACAGCAAATTATAGTTTTAGAAAGAAAATTAGGGTCCTCTATACGATCTGGTGAAAAATGGCTTTACATGAATACCACATTTTGAGACACCAGGATCAGTAAAGTAATTTTTGATCATCCACACGGCATGGTACATCATCTCATAAGCGTGAGGATTTGCATCTTTTCTTTACTTTTCTGCTCCAACACACTTAAACATCCTTCTTAATAGTCTACCCGTGTAAAGCAAAAGAACACTGTGTATTTCAAGCTTTCTTTTAATAAGGTGCCATTAATATCTTAATTCTTTTTTCTTCCTTGTATCTATAGTGTGGTGAGAAGGGTCACTATGCCAACAAATGCACTAAAGGCCATCTTGCCTTCCTAAGTGGACAGTAACCTTCAGCCTTGATGTCACCTAAGCAGAGGAGACGAGAGGAAGAGCAGCAGAAGAGGAGGCCCGTTTGCTCAACCGGCTGAAGTTGAATTTAAAGACTTTAACTGCCACTGTTGTCACGTCAGGATGATTTTACACAGGCACTAGGACAGAAACACAACAGCTATTTCTATCTTTTTTTGCCTCGTTCTAACCGTGGATACATGGGGGGGAAAAAAAAAAAAAGATCAGAAAGAAGCTTCGCCCTGTGTGGCGATGGTGGACTGACTCGAGGGTTAGTGTACAGTTTTCTACAATGTTTGTACTGCGTAGCACACTGAATATTTAAAGACATCAAACCAAGTTTCCTTGGGTCGTGTGACTGCATCAGTGACACCAGACCAGTGGTTCTATTTTGCGAATTCTAGTAAATCTGTCCGACATTGTAAGTGAAATAAAACAGAAATGTGATCAATGCCAGTTAGTACTCAAACTACTGTAATTAATCTGATCCCGAATCCACCCTGCACTTTTGTGGTGTACTTGCAATTTAAATCTGTTTAAATTTTAGACTAACATCCTGGCTGGCAGTAGTCCTTTAAGTTTTTAGATCTGAATACACAGATTAAAATCTAAAGAGACTGGGGGGACAGCAGTTTGACTCAAAAAAAGGTATCTCACAATATCCTTTGTGTTGTCAGTGGATACAGTCTAGACTTGTTTAAATCTGTACAAACATTCTTACAGATTTACCTGTTAAATTCACATCACCAGAGCAGTGAGGTGGCATTGGATTGCATTTCCACATGCTTAACAGGTGAGAACTGTAACTATTATCGCAGCTGAACTTTAAGCTGAATTCACACACCCCCAAACATGATATCCGATAATAAATCTTCATATTTTTTATTGGTTACAACAGTCACATATTCAACACAGAGCTGAGAGTAGAAAGAGCGGGGGAACAAAGATTCAAGTTCAACCCCTGATGGCTGCTGAAGGTCTTAGTGGTACTTCCTCCAGCGATCGTGTTCTGAAAGAGAATAAAAAAGATGTTTTAAATGTTCTTCACATTGGTGAGGTTTCGTAGCTAGTTTGAGACGAGTTCAAAAAATATCATTTAAAAGGAAAACTTTGTAGAAAAAAGCTCAAACATAAAAAGACAGGAAGTGAATGTTTAGGCATGTCTTACTGATGTGGTCATATTCCCACAGGTAGCTGATGGCCACGTAGCCAACCAGCAGCATAGCTACACCACCAATGCCTCCCTTCTTCACGTTAATGTACTTGTTGTAGTATCTGTCGTGGCCTGGAAGAGAGGGGGGCAAAACAAAGCAGCATAAATACACGCCTGAAACCAATAAGGCAACATGCTACACAGTGGCATCCTCAGATTATAAAGATTTGAGTGAGCTAATCAAACCTGTGAGCAATCTTCATGACCTGAACACAAATGCTGATTTTACAACATGTGACTAGAAATGTTAAGAGCATGTGTAATCTTTGCTTGTGAATAAGGAGTCACTTATTTAAGTCCCTTAATGAGCTGGGAATCGATACATTTTCCCGCCCTTTGTCAATTAGCCATATTCACCAGTACCATATCATACTAGGAGCCTGATATATTAAAGTTAATCAGTGCTTTAAACAGCAGTTCTCCACTTTCCAAGTACAGCAGTGGAGAGCTGTGCAAACAGTCACCTGCGGTGTTACTCCCCAGCCATCAATATATGCATTTCACAAAATTTTTCCTAAACATTGATGTGACAAGGCGCATCACCTTTAGTTGGGAACTACTACAAATCGCAGCATGGAGCATTATGTTGTACATGCTGATGAATGAAAGCACAACTTACTGCATTGAAAAAAAGATGCGATTGTAATTTAAATCTGTGTATGAGGAGAGTATGTTTTCTTGTGCTGCTGACAGATTTACACCCTTTTCCTACCCAAGGTTTAGGATTTAAGGTGCTACAAATATAATTAGGAAAAGGAGAGATTTCTAATACCTGCTTCAGCTGCTGTTTTATTAAAAATGGTTAATGGTATTTCAAAAACATTTTACATTTCATGTATTTCACACAAAAGCTATTGAAAGAACTGCAAACTACTCTACTTTCTGTGATAGAACTGAAGCAAAGGAAACAATATCGGAACCGAGTTCCTCCTCTAGTTTCCACAGCTCTTCATAAAGTTTTAGTGAGAACAGGTTTCCTCACCCCGGCGGACGGCTGAGATGATGCCATTTGGAGTGAAGTCTCGACCTCCAAGCCAGCTTCCCAGCTCACCCAGTTTCACGTCCATCAGTCGCTTCTCAACCACGGGAACTGGTCACAAGTGGAGACAGCAAGGACACTTTGATTACACACTGAGCAAAACAAGCCGTAGATCCAATATGTCTAACGTTACCAGAGCAGGAAAAAAAGATTGGTCATTTGATTGATTTGACTATTGACTGATAACGTTACACAGTTATAATTGTTTAAATAGTTTCAAACAAAAATGACAAATTTCCTGGTTCCAACATTTGTGGCTTTTTTTTGTCTTGAAGTTATTGAATAACGTTACATTTGTCTTTTAGACAGACAGTATGACGACGTCATCTTAGACTCAAAACTATTATTCCAGAAAATAAGTGGCAGACTAATTGATCCCGAAAATAATTATAAGTTGCAGCTCTAAATTGGGTAAAGTAGTCAACAACTCCATCCTCTGAGAAGTCGTAAATCAAGCAAAGTATTCAGTCTACAAACAAGTTTAGTGGTTCAGCTTTGGCCCCCAAAGTTTAACGGTATACTGAGGGGCCACATTTGAACCAGGTGTGTAACGTCAGGTAACGTTGTATTACAGCTGTTATGAATTAAGTGGCCCACCGTTCAAAACACATTGTATAGCAATGCACCACCTTTCGCGTTGTATTTTGATGTGGTAAATCTATCTTAAGTTTAAATTAACCAAAGAGAACATCAGAGTTTGGGCTCAGCTCTGTTTGCATGCTAACCTACCGTGCAAACTAGCCAAAAGAAACGGTTACATCACGTAAATATGCGAGAACAACATCATTATGAAAGTTTCGTCCAGACTGCAAGTAAAGACTACAAGTTTCTGATGTCTGAACCCAGCAGTTAGTGTCCAAAAGCCGCTCAAGGATTCATTTAAACTGACAATGACACGCAAAGTCCTTGACGTGACTCAAAGGAGTCCGTGCGGCCTTCAGTCGCACAAAAACCTCCAGGTGACCCAGTACGGGTCTGTCCGATAGAAGAACACACTCCGTCTGAGAGAACATGCAAAAACACAAACAACTAATCACTCAATACAGAAAATGTCTTCTTTTTTCATCAGAGGACACGCATAATTACCTGGTCTGTCCGCCATCTTGACTGGTGCAGAGAGCTCGCCGCAGGGAATCATGGGTATAAAAGGAAGAAGTGCATTATGGGAGAAGAAGTAGTTTTTTAAACTGTCCGCTAGAGGGAAGCAGAAGACATGAAACCAAACGATTGATAATTAAGGCTTCTTTGCATCACAACACTACACAGAGCAATGGCACACTGAGGGATCTTGAAGACGTGTTTTTGAACATGCACGTAGTTGTCACTTTATTAGGCACACCCAGCGCCGTTAAATAATGAAATGTCAATCTTATTTAACGATTCTGGGCACGACTGGCCTATCTTAAGCTAATTCAGCAGCACTACAATAGATCCTTCATGAACAGAATTTTTTTCACCATTTATCAACTAAATGATTCATTAAGTTGGGACCACTGCCTGTCCCATTGACGCCCACCACTGTATGCTTTTTTAAACACAGCTTTGTTTTTAGTATTTTTGTGTGCACAGAGGGCAATACATATGGTATTTAAAACAGATGGATTCAGTTTTCACAATACATTTCTGCTATATCAGAGTTTGTTTTGCATTTATGCATTAATATGTTCAATGTGATTTAAAAAGACTCCAACCTAGCTACCTATAGGTATATAAATAAATGTTTGTTTTCTAATTTTTTTGTACAATTCCATGTTAAACATCTCTCCATTAAAAAGCATATAAGTGAAATTCTGACCTGAAGGGCGTCTCTGATCAATAAGCAGCACAACAGCCAGTAGTACTATACATAATGTACCTGAAGATATAGTTAAGATCTTATTCAGGCTGGTGTTTGTGTTTTTGTGTGTGAGTAGAAGAGGTGGTGCTGTGGTGGCTAGTGGTAGTCCCTTCTCAACACACCCACCAATCAATACACATCTCTCTATCTCATCTCTCTCTCTCTTTCTCTCTCTCTCTCTCTCTCTCTCTCTCTCTCTCTCTCTCTCTCTCTCTCTCTCACACACACACACACACACACACACACACACACACACACACACACACACATACACTGAGTGAATTAGGGTGTGTAGTGGTGGTTTTGGCCTTCATCCAACACTGAGCAGCAACCTCTTTCCTTTATTAGACTGATTTTCCTGCTGCACTCTAATGACATTCATTAGATGAAGGACTCATATAGATGTCCACCACCCACCCTGCTTTTTTCCCTCTTTATCTTTTTCTGTGCTTTCCTCTCTCACTCACCACACAGACACACATATCTACACCCATTTACTCAACATATCTATAATACTTTTTTTTTTTAGATAGAGTACATGCAGTTCAATTCATGTTACATGTTTGTGCCAATTCATAACAGAGGTTATTTCATTGCACTTTTCATATAGTGCAGGTCTAGACCGTATTATTTGTAATGTTATTTACAGAGACCCTCCATGAGCAAGCACTTGGTGACAGTGGCTTACAAGAAAAATTCCCCTTTAACAGATAGATACCTCAAGCAGAACCTACACTCAGAGTCGGCGGCCATCTGCCTTGACCGGTTGGGTTAAGAGTAGTGTTGTCGTACTCGTCTTAAGACCACATATTGATGGTCTTGGTCTTGTCTTGGTCTCGACCGCATTTGTACTCGGTCTTGTCTCGGCCTCAGACATTGAGGACTCGGGATTTTATTTCAAGACCAGTCAAGACCATAACTTTGGGAATATCAATAAATTGCTTTTGCATTGTCTGATTTCTTAACATCTTAACTTTGATTGGAAATAAAACTTGTTGCTTCAAATGTAACCAATAACCCTAATTAATGACTGTCACCCCTCCCTGCGATGCTTACTTTGAGTGTACTCTCAGTGTTTGTATGTGGGTGTTTTAATGGGAATGTGGATCTTTCAAATCAATTTGAGAAGTACCTATGATCTCGTTCCACATTTAATTGCGTGCCATGCAAGGCAGGGAACTGGTCTTGGTCTTGACTCCGTCTTGCCCTCCCTCAGTCTTGGTCTCGACTGCTCTCAGCCCCTAAAAGTCTTGGTCTTGTCTCGGTCTCGATAAACTCTGGTCTTGGTCTTGACTTGGTCTCGGTATGGGCGGTCTTGACTACAACACTAGTTAAGAGAGAGAGAGCAGGAGGAAAGAGAACACACAGTGGCACAATGCAAGACCCACATAGAGATATGAAATAATAATAATGGTAATAATAGTAACAATAATTGTAGCAGTGGGTGTTGAGCAGGAACATGGGGGCAGCAGGAAGCTTGCAGCCACAGATCCAGACTCCACAGCCCCCGAGACAGAAACACCTGCAGAAAGCGACAGAAGGAGAGAGGAGAGAGACAAGCAATCACAAAACTAAGTTGAGTTAATAACATGCTTTAATGGGATTGGAACACATACAGATGGAGAGGGAGAGGAGGAGAGAGGAGCTCTGTGCAGGAAGTCCCCCGGCAGTCTAGGCCTATAGCAGCATAACTAAGGGATGGTCAAAGACAACTCTGAGATTCCTCACGGTGGTGCTGGAGACCAGGGCGATGCCATCTAGAGTAACTGTATCTTTAGATAATGCATCTCGGAGGTGTTTGGGGTCCAAGTACAATAACTTCAGTTTTATCTGAGTTTACCTTCAGAAAATTACAGGTCATCCAGATTTTTATGTACTGAAGGCTCGCTTGAAGTTTAGCTAACTGATTGGTTTCATCTGGCTTGATCGATAACAATAAAAGTTTATGGAGTGCTTCCTAATAATATTTCCTATAGGTAGCATAAGGTGAATAGGATTAGTCCAAGCACAGAACCTTGTGGAACTCCATAACTAACTTTGGCATGCATAGAGGATTCATCGTTAAAGGGTGACTTAGGAATTAATTAGGACAACATCTTTTTCCATTTGATCTAGAATTGAGTGATCATGCCACAGTCAGCAGCAGTGAAACAGAGCTGCAACGTTATCCATGCAGGTAATTGTGCCCCTTCAAAGTACGTCCGCTAAAGTGCTTTTTTTTGCCACTGCCAGGTTCAGATTGTTATTATAAGTGTCTGACACATTATGGAAAGGATCCCTACAGCGATATACCTTTTTGCAATCCTTTTGTTTAACCACAACAGTTGCTATATCGCTCTCATCAAAGCCACCAGACTCCCTTGACAAAAACAGTGCTTGTCCCAATTGTTGTCCCAATTAGTCACATAGACACAAAAAATGTGGTCCAGGTCAAAAAATGCCGAACTTACCCTTTATCGTGTACAGACTGAGATCAATCTGATAAATAGGACTTAAACATGCTTAGAGCGGTTCCTTTAATGACAATTAAATGTTCAGGTCTCTGTAATAGGATGTGATGGCCAATGGTGCTGAATGCAGCACAAAGATCTAAGAAGACAAGAGCAGAGACAAGCCCTTTGTCTGATGCAATAAGAAGGTAATTTGTAATTTTACCAGTGCTGTCTATGTGCTATGATGAACTCTAAATCCTGACTGAAAATCCTCAAATAAACTGTTATCTTTCTACAATAAAGTCACACACTGGATCAAGAGCGGGTTTTAAAGAAGAGGTTTAATTATAGCTACTTTAAAGGGCTGAGGTACATAGCCTGTAAAGACAGATTGATCATGTCTAGTAAAGAAGTACTAACTAAGGGTAAAACGTCTTGGAGTACAAGAGACAGGTTGATGGCTTGGATAAAGAAGTCATTTAAGTTTGGTGAAGATCGATGGGGGCAAAGCAGTCTAAATATATATTAGGTTTTACAGCTATATCTAAGGTTCCTGAGTTTGAAGATAAATCGATACCAGTTGAGGGCAGGAGGTGATGAATTTTGTCTCTAATAATTACAATTTTATCATTAAAGAAGCTCATTAAGTTGTTACTACTGAGGGCTATAAGAATACATGGCTCATGCCTGGCCAATTACCTACAAAGCACACATTATTTGCTCTGTGTGCGTGTGTGTTGAACATGTATGAATCTTTACCAAGTTTTGTCTTTGATGTCAATGTCTATGAAGCTCTCTTTACTGCATGTTGACCCAAATGTATGTATGAAATAATGAGGTGGGATATGATAATATTATACACACAAAGCTTTGTCACAACTGCACCTGCATGTAAACTTAAAAAACCCCAAAAAACTTTAAGCCCAGAGCTAATATAATGCAATAAGCCTAAAGTGAAACCATTGTGCAAGTGCCTTAATCCTGCATTCTTGCTAATGGCCAGCAGGGGTCGATTCCAGTGGTTGCAAAAAGAAGCCGAACAGTCCCACAATGGGCAAGTCCCACTTCTTTTTTACAGTCTTGAGTGAGATTGGTGAGACTGAACTAAACCAATACATTTACAGACAGACAGACAGATAAACAATGTGCTGTAATGCGTTATAAAGCTCCACAGCAGAGGGAAGCAGCAGACTCAGATGATACTTTTCTGTAGGTTCATCACTATGAACAACCTCTTTCACACACAAGTGGTCTTGAGATTGATGGTTAATATAAAAATAGTGATTATAGCAGCTTTAATTGTGGCAGATCACAGAGACACTTTCAATCTATGTGCTGATTTGAATGTAGCCTATAAATGTCCAAATGGCACAAAAAGTAGCCCAAATTATCAGATGCCGCCCAAAAACAAAAAAAATGTTGCCTAATTGGACAGAAAACATCCCAGTCTGGTTTCCCAACTCACGCCTCCAGAGGTGGCAGACTCCCAAATGCTCATCAAACGCCTGCACACACACACACACACTCACACACAAACACACACACATACAGAGACGTAAACACACAATGACAGACTGACACAATTGACAACCATGCAGACATGGACACACACACAAATTTAATTTAGGTTGTAAAGGTTACCAGCAACACTGTAACATAATCTCATTTAGGGAGTAACCCCATAAGCAGAAATGACCCTGTGGTTCAGGCAGGTTCACCAGCTTGTTTATTAGTTTTGTTTGTTTGTTATGGAGCTGCCTAGGGCACCACTGCACTTCAGAGTCTGTACCAGCTACACACACACACACAGACACACAAAAGCACTAGGGGATGCATTATTTTATTCCACCTCAAGAGGCAGGTGCCCTCGAGGTCTGCCACTGAGACAGCTCTTTGAAGCTGATGGAGTGAGATAGAGAGAGAAAGAGCGGGGGAGGGAGTGGTAAGAGAGGAAGTTGGGTTGTGTGAGGGGGGAGGAAAGACAGACAGGGAGAGGAGACAGGGGGAATGAAAGGGGATGAGGGAAGAAAAGAGATGAAGACTGTAAGGAGAACAAAGCGAGGAATTGGCAGCGGAAAGAGGATGATGGAGGGAGATGAAGGATAAAGGAAAGAAACGAGGAGAGGACTGAGCCCATGTCTCTGCACACGGCTCTCTAATGCACATGACCTTTAAACAGCACTCTTCCAGTCACTCCCTGTTCATCCATCCTTCATGCACCACATTTTCGTTCAGTTCATTTTTTTAAACTTTCCCCTGTGTTTTCTTTATAATCGCCACTTTGTTTCTCTGCCCTTGTCAGCGATTTCTCTTCTTCCCCATCTGTAACTGTCTCTGAACTTCCTGTTTCCTCTCTTTCCTCCCTCCCACAATGATTTCTTTCCTCCTCTATTTCTGCTCTCTTGCCCTCAGCCTCTCTCCCATTTTTCTTTCTTTTAACTCGCGTGTTGTCATGAATGTCATCTCCTCCTCCTCCTCCTCTCAGTTACCTGTATTTTTCTTTTTCCTATTCGGTCTCCTGTTCGAGAGCTCACAGGTGGACAGATGATTAAAAAACTGACAAACAGATAGACACGCAGGCAAGAGGAATGGGTTGTGGGTAATGGGTTTATCAACTGATACTGTTACTATAATAATCTAATTAGAGATATGGAGATCACCAGGGGAGCTGCTAAAAGGAGCCTGCTGGCCTGATGAGTGTCCCAGAGGAAACGCGTGTGTATGTAGGACAGACATAGAGGAAAGACACAGAGGAATAAAGAGAGAGAGAGAAAGAAGATACTACATGTGTAGAAAAGCTCCACAGGGACCATTTCATTCCTCACTGATAATGGCTTTAGCCACTAAATCAAACTTTCCCATTATTCACATTCACTCACACACTTTAATGTAATAGGCACTAATGGCACATTGACTAATCGAAGCTACACTTCTGCAGAATACAAAACAGCACAATGAGAAACAGACCTGCAGTACTCTAGTACTTTAAGTAAGTAATTTATATTTGGTAGTGGAATTAGTGCTAGAATTAGTATTTGTGGAGAATTTGTAGAAAAGCCTGCCCACAGCCTGCAACGCACAGGATAATTATCAGGAACTGTACTACTGGTGTACCAGTGCAGTACCTACCAACACATATATTTAGTACTGGCGAACAAGATGTGAAATTATGGAATAACAGGATAACAATTCGGGATATTTTCTCATAATGCAAAAGCCCTCTCTAGAGAAAACATGGCAGACTCCATGAAAGAGC
This sequence comes from Micropterus salmoides, assembly GCF_014851395.1. Lineage (NCBI taxonomy): Eukaryota > Metazoa > Chordata > Actinopteri > Centrarchiformes > Centrarchidae > Micropterus > Micropterus salmoides. The sequence goes on along the minus strand of NW_024040041.1, from coordinate 10,179,844 downwards.
ACGTGCTCCTTCTGTAGATATAAATGGTTAATTCTAGTAATGAAAACACAATTCTTATTTTCAGGTGATTATGCACTAATGAAAACATACTTACAAATACCGTATTCCATTTCTACCAATATTTCCATCCCCCTAAATCTTACACACTGGTCCTTTAACCAAAGCCCCAGAGTGGCTAATTGAGCCACTTTAATACATTTCAGTTATTCTGTAGCCACTTATCCTTCTAGTTTTCAACATACACACATGCATAAATAAACCTGTCCCGATGTACACTACCCGTTTCTCGTATGGTTGAAGAGAAAAGCAGACATCTTCTGTTTGTGACCAATGACCTTGTTTTTCTTTAAATGTGAAATTATAAACTATTTTAATCACATTAGATGTCAGTACAAGTATCAGCACCACATATTTTACCAGTTTTTTTGGTGACGTGTGAAGCTGGGTTTATGGGATCATCCTTTCTTCTACAGTCGCAGTTGATCTGACCAAGTCATCCTCATCCAGAGCAGAAACTGCCTGTAACATCTTTGTCCCCTTCATTCCTCCTCCACTTTGCCCTTTTATCTCTTAAACCTAACATACATTTTCATTGTTAGTTACATCTCTCTATAAAACATAACTGCAGAAAGCACTAGATAAAGAGCTGGTGTAGCTGATTTTTCTACAGTTTATCTGTTTGCTATCATAAAGCCAGAAGCAAGAAATTCTCATGTAAATCTGATCATTTTTTTCCCAGATGGGAAATAATTACAAAATATTTTTTTCTAAATAATCTGGAAAAAACCACCTTGATTGAAAACATCTTCACATGACTGACAGCTTAATAATTAATAATAAAATAATAAAATAATCACTTATAAGGAACAGCTGGATCTGGTACATATGTGACTGAATATTATCATTATTATTATTATTCCAGAGATTCATTTAGGTCCAGATGATGAATCTTAATGATGTTGGTGATCCTCTGGGGGTATATTTATTTGTATATATGTATATAACTGTGTACTGTTTTAGTTTATTTTACTTTTTTTTACCGTATGTTAATGATTTATCTGTTAAGTTCTATGTGTAGCATGAAGGGACTACAAACTTTCTTTTTGTTATACAACCTTGTGTTGTATAATAATACATAAACTACGTTGTACCTTGTACCTAGTAAAACTCTGTTGCAGTGTTACTTGTGTGCTAACTCACCACTGCAGGACAACATGAACTGGTGACACTGTTGTCTGTGTGACAGAAGAAGGTGAAGTCACCCTCTTAATTGTGGGGTTAGCAATTCTAATCCAGTAGTGTTTTTGTCAAATTCAGCTAATATCTCGATCTGCTAGCTGTCTGTTCTGTGTGTGTGCTGAAAACAATCTGGTGTTTGTACTCAGCCCTGGCTCTGTAAATGGGAAACAAACAAAGTGACTCAGACAACGCCACATAACACTATTCCAGTCATTCCAGCCATGATTTGAACTTGTGAGTTTCGCTGTCTGGAGCTGGTGTGCTGGCTCTGGGACCGCCTTGTCCTCTCTACATGTTAGCTTTGCAGCAGCAATAGCAACAGTATGCTAACCCACAACTTAGCTAACGTTATTTACATTACTTGCTGTGTTTTTTTTTGCTGCATATCATGGTTTTTGTCATGGTTTTGAAGTACTCCAGAATAGCTTACTCCACTTTAAAGCCTGTGCAGCAGACTGGACACAGATTGGTGCAATTACTTTACTGTGCAATACTGCAGCTGAGGACAGAGAAAAATAAAATTATAGTACACACACACCATAACACACGCCCGGAGGAAGCAGATCTGTGTAATTTAAATGGTAAAGGGGCTGGTGGTTACATAGCAACCTTTAATAAACAATGGCTGTAAGATAGAGACAATGATAATGAGAAGTACAGAGTGAGAGAGAGGAGAAACTGAACTCTGGCTCTCTGTCTTTTGAGGTTACATGGTGTTGAGTTTCAGAGCAGGGATTTGTTAAGGACATGTGTGTGTGTGCCTGCGTATGTGTGTACACTATGATACAGTGTGTTTAACAAAGCCGTAAAAGCTTTAACTGACTGAGAGAGAAAGCACACACATGCACGCAAACAGAAACCCACAGATGCACTCGCACAGAGACAAACCGCTCCAGAGAGTGTGGATCAGATCTGAAAAGGAAACAGCAAAACAGAGCAGCAGACTATAAATAGATCTCTGCCTTGAAAGAAAGATTTATCTCCTTCTTCTGCCATCTATCTATCTATCTATTCAAATTTTTGCTGATAGTTTAACGAGGCAATTGATACAACTCTCATGTAAAGTCGGTTAGCTTAGCTTAGCATTAGTATGATTAGCACATTATATTACAATTTATGAGGAAAGGAAATTTCAAAATATAAAGTGCTTTAGAGGTGCCGGTAGGTTGAACAGAGCCATACTAACCATTTCTCTCAGTTTACAGTCTGTATGCTATGCTAAGCTAACCAGGTGCTGGCTGTAGCCATATACTTACCGTACAAACAATCAAATAAACTCTTTGCAAAATGTCAAACCATTGTTTTAGAATTAGTTTTAGCTTACTTGGATAAAGACGGCTGAGGGATGAAGTGAAAAAAATTGATCAATAGATGGACCTCAGAAGAATACATGACCTGTTACACAGGGAGAGAAAAAGACAGAGAGAGATGCTGTGGTACCTGTGGCGTCATGTAGTCCCAGCCCAGAAGAGATCACAGCCAAACATAACAATAGTGTGGATTTACAACAAGTGCCTTCCAAGTGCTTGAGGCACTTTCCAGTTTTCACGGCTACTTAAAGTGTGAGTGTGTGTGCACGCTCTGAGTGGAGTGTGTTTTTATGGGCATAAAAGCTAGTCCCCAGCAAATGTCTGTGACTCAATCACAAATTTCAACCATATTACCACTGCAAATGTTTTTTTCGTTTCTTTGTTTTTACTTTAACACATACCATATTGTATAGTAGCAAGTATATTGACAGTACAGACATTAAGCTAGCAGTAACATACACACCAACCATACAGTATGTGTGAGTGTGCATGTGTGTGTTGCGTTCAGCATTCTTCTCTCTCTCTCTCATCTCTCTGTCTGCAAAAAAGTTTCCCCAAATCCCTATCTATTCCTTAAATACTATGGATATACTCATTTCCTATATAGATACCAGACTCTGATGGATCACAGAATTTGGTGAATCAATCGTGACCCCTCTCTCCAGTTCACTGCATGTCTCTTTTCTCTCTCTTCTCTGTCTCTCTTTGTTACATCTCAATAACGTCAATAGACTCTCTCTTTCTTCTCGATGCACCTGTTCCCGCCTCCTCTATACGCCTCTTCACTTTCATTTCCCTCCAAATCCACTCGGCTATATCGAAAACCCTGCAGTCTATTACAGCTTTCTCTGCTTGCTCTTGTGTGAAATCTTTTCTTCTTCCTCCCCTGGAATCTCTTTCTCCCTATCTTCCCAGTCATGTCTCACTGCAGCTATTCTCCCCTCTCTCGCTGTCTTTCTCTGTCTTCATCCACCCGTCGGTCCCTGTATCTTCATCTCTGCCTATGTGAACCTCCTCTTTCTTCTTCACACCCTTCCACCTCTCTCTCACCATCTGTCTCTGTCCCTCAGCCCCTCTGCCTCTTCACTTACACCTGGATCTATGCTTTCATCCCTCTTCTTCTTCACATGCCTGCCTCGCACATCATTACCTTCCCCTTTTCTTCCTCCCGGACACTATTTCTCTCAGTCTTTCCTGTCTTCCTCAACCGTGTGATAGGATTAAGGCCCCATGTGTCTCGTTCTCTCTCTTTGATTTATTTTTGTTGCCATTTTTTGGTGGCTTTGTTCTCATTTTCTTGTCATCATTTCCTTAATTTACCTATTCCCCCTTACTCTACCTGTCTCCCCATCTTTCTTTATCTGTTTTTCCAGAGGTGAGCAGAGGTAGTGATAGTCTGTAGTACTATCAGTATGCAGAGTCATGGTGCTGTGGCTCTGCCGTCACTGATTGAACTAGCAGCTAAATATAGACACTGTTGAGGCTCAGCATCTTTGGAAAGAGGGATGGATGAAAGGATGGAAGGATAGACACACATACAAACACACAGCTGTAAGCTATAGTGTTAGAGAGTAAATAGTGGATATACACATAATAAACCAGTATGACATGAATGCATACTCATGGCAGCAGTCAAATGCACGTGAATATTCACATGGATAAAAATGTTGAAAGGTAGCGCGCACCCACACAAATACACACACATACAGACAATTCCGTCAGTACGGTCCCGCAGGGTATTATTGGTTGCACAGAAAAATAATTCCATTTGAGAGAAGGAGGCGTAACACATGGTCTGACCTTTTTACACATTCATTACAGAGAGCTGCTTGGAAAAATATTTATGGGACACACACACACACACACATACGCACCTACAACAGTAACTCGTCCCTTTCTAGACAGATTGCTCTAGGCTATAACAACATGACAAACCATTACTATTCAACACACGGCATAAATCCAGAGCTGCAAGCCTTCACACAAGCTGAGCAGAGATAAAGGAAATGCCACAGACAGACAGACAGAGAGAGAAAGGTAGACATGCAGCCAAATGGAGAGTTAGACAGGCAGGATGACAGACAAAGACAGAATATTGGCAACTCAATTATAACCCAGACAGACAGGTGAAGTGAGAGGCAGACAGGTGAACAAACATCCAGTTAAAGAGATAAGCAGGCAGACGACTAGAAAACAACGCCCCCGTGATCCAGAGGATTTCACGCAGATTAAATTCATCGTAAGAACGTGTTTCTGGACCAGCATCAACACACCTGCTGGATATGTTTGTGTGTCTCATAAAAAATAGTTTGGTTGATAAATCAAAGATTAGTATTGTATCATTGTCCAGACAGCGTCATTTCAAGAACATTTTAGTTAAAGTATTTCTTTGGCTGTCGTTGCTTTGTATCCTTTTGTCACTGTTACTTTTAATTGTGATTCATTTAATTGGCTAGCCATATGGAACTGATAAGTATTTTTAAATAATGTATAATTTATGTGTTAATAGTTCCTTATCATGAGTATTTAGGCCTGGCCACTCTATTTAAAGGTTACCTGTGGAGTTTTTGACGTCTAGTAGTGCAAAGGAGCTGCTTCTCTCTGAGTGTTTTGTTTATATATAGTGCATTTGCATGATGACGCACATGCACATGCAACAGGTGGCAATAAAACACCAAGATATGCTGCAATGCACCAACAAAGGCAGGGAAGAAGAAGACTGCTATCGAGTAAAAATGGATGGAAAAAATGCTGGATTTAATTAATCACATTAGTTTTGGTGAATAACACTGAATGTATACATAACATTCGTTTGTGAAGAACAAAACTCCACACCATATATGATAAAATGTCAGTCAGCAAACATTTAAATACATATATTTTTTAATTGATTTCTTTCTCAAACTCAACCTCCAGCCAGCAAGACTTGAAAAAGGTTGTTCTGTCTTTGTAAATGTTCTGTGTCAAAGATGAAACTAATACAAACAGACAGCGATTTGTTGAGCCACAAACGGTAAGCTACTGCTGGGCTTCTACAAAGCAAGTTAATAAAGTAAACCTCCCAAACTACTACTGTTATTCTTTTTGTTCTTAATCTGCTGTGAAACCTAGAGAAAATTCAGCCGGGAAGGTAAGGGCAGATAGCTCTCTGTGTATAAAGTGTGAGACTAATAACGATGAAATTCGAAGTGAGCAAGATGAAGCTGTTGTGAAACAGCGATCATCAAGTTCTCAGGAGCAGGGAGGTCCAGTACAGTCGCATGAATTTTGGCTTTCTTTAATTGAAGAAAGTAAGACACTTTGTGTTTTTGGATGTGTTGTGTGTGTTGTGTATTGGATTTTTCTTTTGTACGTGTGCAGCATATAATGTAGTCCATTCTGTATAATAAAGACATGCTAGTCTTCTTTAGCTGAGATGAAATCTCTTGTCAAAGTACATTATTGGTGTTTTTAGGTCTTTGTTGGGACACACTTGTACTGATGTTGTTGTGGCGCAGGGATCTGATTTGAACTTGCACGCTGGACTTTGGGCATGAAGTAGCCTAAATGTCTATGCAGAGACATGTGTAGTGAAAAAAGACTCAACAATTAAAAGTTTGTACAGTTGCAATTTGCATTTACTAAACAACTATCTTTGCATGCAAGTGTTGCGTCTGTATTTGTTGCTTCATTCATAATACATGTAAACACATGCAAATGGCTGCTTACAGCAATATTCATCCAATGAAAGAGTAAAATTCTTCATATTTCTAAACATGTTTTGGGCCACACACGTGTTTAATTGTGTCATCATGATAGACATCACTGGATTAATTTTGCCATGCAGAATATAAGCTACACGATGTCATTAGAGGACCTGTGACATTCAGTCGAAACATCTGTGTCTTTTATTAGACAGTATGTAAAACCAGAGGCACTAAAAGTGGGATTCAAACCCACGACCTCACATCCTGTAATGCAGCTACAGAAGCAGATCCTGTGTCTGCTGTGCTGCAGTGACAGCACACCTAGAAAAACAGCCTTACCATTTAGCTACTACTCATCTGGCTTGGCTCCTCTACAGCTAAAGTGGTGGTGTGCAAGATGATGGAGCCCCTGCCAATAATAAAGCATTAGGATATTGAACTAAACTGATAAAACTGTCAATCACACAGAGGCTCCAGTAACTGTGAATGTGCATGGTAGATTTATTCTCCCTATTGTTTTCTTTTTTCCTTTCCACTATTTTCCTTATCTGTGTGCTTTGTACACGATTACTTCACATAGCATGCCAATGAAGTAAAGTAGAAAAGACCGAAATCACCTCAATCAAAAAATAACACCTTTTATGTGCAAGAATGCAGTGGATTTAAAGCAATGTTATCCTATTTTCATGTTTTTTTTACTTTAACATTCATACTTGACTTTTTGTGGCATATAAGCTTTTAAATAGCAAAGGGAGGGTTTATCTCTGTGGTGTACAAGGTGAATTATAGCTGCTAATCATAAATTAATATATTTTTATGGGTTATTTAAAAAATGTCATGCATATAATTTTCCTACTTTCTATGAGGTTTCTCTTAATAATATAAAGCAAACTGGATTCTGCAGGGGGAAAAAAGTTGATTACCATCGACGGTTTCATCCTCCACTCTAATGGTGTTTTTGAAAAGACTGATTGCAAAAGATGAACAGCCAGAGGCAACCCCCCTCCTCCTCCTCACCCCCTCCTCCTCCTCACCCCCTCCTTCCTCATCCGTCCATCCACGCTTCCTTTCCTCTGCTGCTGGATGCTGCGTTAGGAGCGCACGCAGGACTGTACCGGGGCTTCCCTTCTGTCTGATGGAGACGGGCTGAGGAGGGACCAGGTCCGGCCGGCGGAGACCACCTCGAGGATCCTGCAAGAGGGACTCCGCTCCTGCTGCTGCTGCTGCTGCTGTGAAGAGCCGGGGGAGCGGACACGAAACAGGGGAGCGAGAGAAGAGACACGGGAGGTAAAGGGGTCCATTAATAACCTGTTGTTTGTGTGTGTTTCTTTTTCATTTGCGGGAGAAAGCCCTGCGGTCTCGGCTGTTACAGAAAAAAACACAAGGACGGATTTATAAAGCGACATTTAAACCTTTTTGGACATGATTGGGATCGTTTAAATGATGATTAAGAGACAGAAGCGGAATAACTGAGAGAGAGCGTCTCTGCTGCTTCGCCGTCGTGTTTTTGCCTTTGATTAATTACAATTTTTAATGTTCTCACGCGCCTGTTTAATAGGCTAACAAGCCAAACACGTGAGCTTAATTGATCTGGAGTTAAACGCATTTAACCCAAAGATAGATTTATCCCCTAGGTGGCCTGCTAGAGGTGTGAAATCAAGTGTTTTGGCCCACTCTGGATGTTCTTTTTAACATTATGTAAGATGACAATAGTAACAGCAGCGTGATATAAAACTGCAATTCAATTATGGTCGCAGGCTGGAGCCTTTTAATTTAAACGAGGAAGGCTGAGAGCGCCCCCTGAAGTCTGCAAACGGAACATCTGCTGTGCTTTCTACGTATGTGAGTCTCCAGTGAATTAACATCATGATTAGGTTTAAAACAGTCACGCAGTCTTGACTCAATGTTTTACGTCCAGGGGAGGGAGCCTCTGTTTAATCACCTGCGTCCTTGTTTCCCTGCATCCTCTGGAGGCCAGGATGAGCCCAAATTACAGAGATGACAACTGTCTTACATCATCTGATCCTTCCACTTTCCCAGGCAGCTGCGGGTTTTAACATAGGAGCTCACCCTAAAAAAAGCAGCCGTGTTCCTGACTGAGTCGCTTCATCTTGTAGCAGAGCTGAAATGTAACTCGCAGGGCACCGGAGGCCGCAGGGTGGCTGTGTGCTACTGACAGAGCTGGGTTGTTTGCTGTGGCACCTCTCTGCATGTCCTCAAGTGTTTGTGTGATCACACAGGTGAACACAATGCAGGAGCTTTTATTTTGTGCGTGTTTGCATATGGAACATTGTCAATACCCATTTCTATTGATCTAGCCTGTAACAATAACATTTCCCTGTTGGCTGGAGGTAATGAAAGCAGGTTATTGAGCCATGGCTCAGCTGCTGTAATGACAGAAGGGAGACCTGATGAGAAGTGTTTACGTTTAAACATGGGGGGGGGGGGGGGGTGTCTTTGTTTTTCATTATACTCTCAATCATGTTTGATAGAGGGTGAAGATCAGCTGAAACAATTAGTTGATGGATTGATTAGATCCACAGAAAATGTATTATTATTTAAAAACTATTTTCATAAACGATTCAGGTATTTATCAGTTTTCAGTTTTGTCAGTTCAGTTCAATTCACTGCCTTTAATATATATATGTGTGTGTGTGTGTGTGTGATTGTGTGTGTGTGTCTATATACAGATAATTAAAATAAGATAGAAATATCTAACTGTAAATATCTTTTGGGGTTTGGACTGTTGATTGTACAAAAGAATAACAACATCAACCTGGGTTTCAGGAAATTGCAATGGGTGCATCATTAATTTTCTGACATTTTATGGACTAAACGATTAATCAATTAATGAAGAAAATAACACAGTCAGATTAATTGATAATGATAATAATCATCAGCCTATTGCATGATGATAAGTGTAATAAATAACAACAAGCTTTATATAGCAATAGCGATGGATGGATGGACCTTTACTTTGCATTTCCCAGAATTCAGTAGCTACTTAAGAAGCTTCATGTCAGGTGATTTATTTAAACTGACTTTATTGTTTACTGTTCTGGCTCATTATCCTGTGAAACTACAAATCTTAGTCAAACAGATAATTTATATTAACTACATATTATTTTCATTATTGATGAATCTATTTATTGAGTGTTTCAGTTAATTTATTAATTGAATTGTTTAGTCTTTAAAATGTCAGAAAATAGTGAAAAGGGCCCGTCACAATTCCCCCAAGCCCAAAATGATTTCTTCAGGTTGCTTGTTGTGTCTGAAATACAATAAAAAAAAAAAAATGTTCAGAGAAAAACAGCAAGTCCTTACATTTGAGAAGCTTGAACCAGTAAAAGGTTTTACTGATCATCAAAATTGTGGTTGATTAATTCTCTGTAGATGTTCCACTCTCTTCTATATTGTACGGTGATATTGCTGAATGCAGAGCTGCATTTTTGCTCATCTTGTCTGTCACTCAGTCATCCTTTGTTGCTCTGTTTCTCTCATTTAATATGCCTCTCACACGTCCACACACACACACACACAGCAAACTACGTTTCTTTGGGGTGTCTAACCTTGACACTTGTAACTGTCAGCCAGGCTCTGACAGATTGTTGTTTTTTTAATTCTATCTCTGCCTCTTCTTTTACATTTTAATTCTGTTTCTGCTTGTGTTTCCCGCTGCAGATCCTCCATCAACCGAAGGTCTCCTGCATCTCTTCCAGGACGTGTCGCGCTGATTGTGTTTAACATGCACAATCCCAAGAGTGTGTAGTGTCAAGGGGAGTGTTTTGTGTGAGTGTGTGAGAGGATACTTTAATCGCAGAGATGGGCTCGGTGGGAGCGGAGCGCCGCAGGCCCACTCCGGCCCAGACGCCCGAGGAGAGAGACATTTGGAGGGATGGAGGAAGAGCTGGATGGAGGGATGCAGGGAGGGAGGGCTGGAGAGAGGGAAGAGAGAGTGGCGTGGTGCAGAGCTACAGCTTCGACTCCTACCAGCTGGAGGAGGAGGAAATCGGTAAAGATGCCCCGGAGCGAGGAGTGCTGGCTCTGTCCGAGCCCGGTGAGGGAGTTTCTCTTCTGACTATCTGTGTGTGTTTTTTATATACAGACAGAAAAGGAACAGAGAAAGAAGGAAGGACAGAGATAGATGCATCGACAACAGCAATTCATCAAAGTGAAAAAAGACCGCAGAAATATCCTTCTTCTAATCCAGAGCAACAGGAAAAACAAAGTGTGTTTAGATACATTGAAAATAGTCAAGGCCAAGGGTTATTTCACTGGTTTAATTGTAAATTTAGAATTTAATTTGGTCATTATTTTGACAGCTCTGCCTCACAGTATGCTTAGTGGTGCACCACCTGCACAACATTTTTACATTACATCCAATATGTAAATAGAATATCATGAGCATATGTGCAGTAATATAATCCATATTTACATCCAGTAAGTCCTGGGAATTATGGTGAAATAGTGGTGTCAAATTCCACATTACTAGTATCTTCTTTGTACATACTTGCCTTGTTATATATAAGTAACACCCTTTTTGGAAGGTGTTATATATATTCAATGTATATACGTAATATATACGTGATATACGTATATTTTAAAGAAAGCCCTGCATAGCATGTTTGTAGAGTTACGTTTTTCCTGAGAAACAAGAAAGGAAGAGAGGAAGAAAGGGAAGAGATAGATTTATCAGTGAGCAGAGGAATATAAAGATTATTTACACTGGAGCTGTATTTTTATCGTAACAATCTTATCCAGTCTTGTTTGAATTGTATTATTATATACTTTATATTACTTTATTATAGATGTCAACTAAAGCTAGAATGAAGAATATTTATTTGCAAAGAAATTTGTAGGCTATATACAGTATATACTTTGTTATAGGACAACTGACTGCACAGCTGGATTCATGAAAAAGAGACAGCAAATGCTAGCTTGCCCAATGAGTCAGAAGAATAAGATAACGTCAAAGCTAGTGATAGCATTAGCATGCAAAGCTAAATAGCTTGCTAGCTTCACCTTTCCAAATCGATGTGTTCTCCCAAATGTTGTGTTGTGAAGGGATAGACGGCTAATGAACATACAGCGCGATACATAAACAACATTATGTGTTGAAAAGGAGACAAAACATCTTGTAGTTGATTGCACATCTCCTACACGTTCTTAAATGTCAGTCAGCTGCTAACATAAATGTTTTTTTCCTCAGATAAAAAAAATGGAACTTTATGCTCAATAGCTGCAGCACCATCATAGTTTATATTTACATACACAGTAACAAAGTTGAATTAAAATTTCAGTTCCTCTTTAAAAACATTCCTGAAAAAATGAAAAACTGCACCAAGGACAAGTCAACACATTGGCATATGGTAAAATAAGTCAGGCTGAACTCTGTGAAAGACATTTTGCAGTGTGTGTACATGTGTTTGCAGATGGTGGTGGAGGCTGAGAGAGTAAAAACAGTGAGACAGAAAAAGAAAAAGGCAAGAAGCGTATATAAAACAACAGGAGACAAGCCTGTTAACAGAAAATTGCTGTGTTGCCTGGTTACTCAGGTTGTACAAAGGGTATGTTAATCAGATCACAAGTGAACAAGGATGCACAGCGAGGGCCCTAGATTGACAGAAACCTCTCTCTTCCTCCTGTCTCTTCATCCTTTGCTTCTGTCTCTCTTTTGTCCTGCAGCTGTCAGTCTCCATATCTCAGTCTACAACCAACAAAAAAGAAGTAGTATCTCCTCAGAGACAGTCTGCCTTTTCCCTTAAAGAAAAATACTCAGAGATGTGGAAAGGCAGATTCAACGACTGAATTAATCCTAGACTGTCATTACAGTCCTGCACCTACACTACTACTACACTACAATCTGTGGTTCTACTAAGGGACTGTACACAAATTAGCAGGGAGTGTGTCTGAAAAGTGGGAGGCTGGTGTCATTTTTATGTTGGCTAAAGGTAGATTGTTTTTACTTTTTTTTGAAAGAGCAGGAGAGAGTCTTATTTTTTCTCATACTAAATTTATATATTATTTCAGCTCTGTATCAATGTTTTATTAATGTGTACACTGGTAATGCACATTGAAGTTCCATTAAGATATAAGATATATACTTTTATTAGTATTAGTTTGACATGTTGTGTGGAGGGTTCAAAGAAAACCCTGGAGAGGATCTTGCTTGTTCACCACCCAAATACTTTTCATACGGTCACTAAACATTAATGTCATAAAGGGAACATCCACCATAAAACACCTCCATATTGTCAGTTTCTGCAGTCACACAGTGTGGGTGGTGCTGCAGTGTCTTCTTCTGTCACGCTGTGGAAGTTCACTGATCATGCTGACTACACAGGAGCAAATCTGCTGCTTTGAGCCTGAACTGCTTCACTTCCTGTGTGTCAAGAGTTGTTTTGTTTTAGCCCAGAAACCACAAACTGTATGTTGTGTATGCATTGCCATCGCATTTATGGTTATAATAATAAGAATGTATTTAATGTGTAATTTATTTTATTTATTTATTTATTTGACATTGCACAACAAATATGTTACACAAGACAGAGATAGCTTTAAGCTAATTTTCATCTGTAGTCCCTGGGCAGAGGCAAAATGACAGCAGGTTTATACAGTGGACAAAGAGCATTCTTACTAGTAATAAAATAAAAATAAAATATAATAAAATAAATTTAAAAAATAGCACCAACTGAAGAATCACCTCAACAAACAGAAAAGTACAATATTTATAATAAATTTCTATTCCAATTTTTTTTTCCTTTTTTTCTTTCTCCTTTTTAATTACTGAAGAGCTAAGTACAGGTCATCTCCCACCAGCAGATGAACAGGAAAATATTGCAATAGTCTCACTTACCATAATGCTAAACTACATAAAGCATTAGCAACTGAAATAAATAGTCTCAAATTCATGGTTTACTTTTAGTTTGCTGTTAAATATAATGCTCAAAAATCACTGTTAATGGTGGCTCACAGGATTAGGAAAGGATTATGAACAGTTACATAAAGAACGTGCACATCACACTTTAACCATGAAACGGAATCAGCTGCAGAACAGTCCAGTTTTCAGCTGAAACTACTTGGGCAGCTAGTCCATAATCAGCAATTCCTCTGATCGATATTCCACCAACACTGCAGGAACAAGGTCCTCTGCTGTATTAGCTGCTCCATCAGTGGGGCAGTTGCTGCTGCTGCCGCTGCAGCTTGTTTCGTCATGATTAGCTGTAATGAAGATCAAGTGCTTTGGACCTAATTCTGATGTCTTGAAGTAATTTCTATCCCCACTGTTTGTTAGTTACTTGTTGAATTCTCTAACCCTTGACTCTCTCCTTCCCGCTCAGACTTTGAGGAGCCGATCCCTGATGACCGTTACCATGGCATCTACTTTGCTATGCTATTGGCTGGAGTGGGTTTCCTGCTTCCCTACAACAGCTTCATCACTGATGTGGACTACCTGCACCACAAGTTTGAAGGTATAAACCCATGCACGGGCTTACAGGACTGCACCATACAGAGAATGCATGAATCTTATAGACACGCTATGCACACCTGGAGAGAATACATTCAAATCCAACTCCCAGGAGTCATGGCGCTCTTGTGTTGCAGGGACGTCCATAGTGTTTGACATGAGTCTGACCTACATCCTGGTGGCTCTGTTGGCCGTCATCCTCAACAACGTGCTGGTGGAGAGACTCAGCATGCACACCAGGATCACTGTGGGTAAGTCAGATGGGAATCCGCTCACAGACAGAGCTCTAATTGAGAAACATTTCTCATTATGGGTACTTCTGCTGTTACTCATTTATTACTGTAATGACTCTCTGGGAACCTCAAGGCTTTTCAGAACAGAATACGCAGAGTGAAAATGGAAAGACAGAATAAAGAGAAAGTTCTCCTCTGGTTTTTTATTCATAAAATGTTTCATACAAATTTTGCCAAATACATTGAATTCACAAGGGGCTGTCTTTCAAGAGTGCATTTTTTATCTGTTTTTCTATTACCTTTTTAAAAATCTTGCATCATCTTCAGTTTTGTTTTCAGCTTTCAGAGCATAAACTCACTGTGCTATTTAAGATACAAGTGTGTACATTCACACAGATTTTGCATCAGGTTTGTTAAAGACGAAGCCTGATACTGGCGAGATTTAAATGTGGCCCAAAATTATTCATTAAAAAAAAGTTTTTTGATGCTACTGCATGTCTTTGCATTGTAAAATAAGAGGCTGTGATACTGGAGACTAACATAAAGAATATTAAAGCTGTTCAGTGTACCCAATATAAAAAAAATATCTTTGAGTAAAATTGAAGAAATGTTCTTTAAAAATGTATGTCCCTAGGAGACGTGTGATATCACAACATGTAAGAGCGAGGTTTCACCATCATACCCTCTGCAGCTTATAATAGCTCCTCTTGCATCCTTAAGGAAACGTCTTTGAAGTGTGTTGTCTGCTCGAGAGCTTGTCTCCCGAGTTAATAAACTCAGGGATAGACTTCAGACGAAAGTAATATTGCTTTCACGTCGGCCCTGTCAAATATGTGTTCAGTCATGCAATCACAACGTGACCTGGTTCAGTGGCGTAACCTCACTGTCCGTCCGTCTGTCTCTTTCTCTGCAGGTTACATCTTAGCTCTCGGGCCACTGATCTTTGTCAGCGTGTTTGATGTGTGGCTGGCAAAGTTTACCACCAGGCAGGCTTACATCGTCAACCTCGTGTCAGTGGGAGTGGTGGCCTTTGGATGTACAGGTACTACTAATAATAATACTTCTATACGTCTGTCTGTCTGTCTGTCTGTGTTTTTTTGTATGAAAATGCTCTAAAAACACATTGTATTCTACCTGCTCAGCACCAAACAGCTAACAGACACAGTTTGCAACTAGCTGGTGAACATAGTGGAGCCTTTAGCAGCTAAAGGGCCAGATATTTTTCTCAGCAATTGGTTGAGACCAATAACAGAACTAAAACAGAGTGATTATTGGAGTAACATTCATCAGCTGGCCAGAAACACGACTCCAGATGAAAGCTGATGTGTTTGCTAACATAGTATTATAATGCAGTATGCCGATATTGTGTTTACAGCTTGCAGCCCTTAACTGGATAAAAAAAATTATTATTGCAAAATGGCGCTGCTCCATTAAACTCTGCTCTTACAACTTCAACCCACTTCCCACTGTACAAATCTATATATTTCGAAGCTCTCTGAAAACAGTCAAAAATCACAAGCTTTCAGAAAGGTCATAATTACTGTGGGTCTGTTAGACTTCAGAGAATAAGAATGCACTGCATTTTAAAATTGTTGATGATTTTCTGTCCACCTCCTGTATACACACATACGGAGTGTAATGCAAAATTTCAGAGCTCATGGTGCTCTAACTAATTATAGTATCTGTCAGAGTTATGAAATGAACAAGCTACAGAGTCCTCCGCTGCTGTTGATGACTTGCAGATACTGAGGCAGTTTCCTTGTTGTTACTATGAGTGTGAACACAGAGCCTTTCTGCCAGCAGTAGCAACAGTTTGATTAGCGGAGGTCCAGAGGTCAGAGCGGCTTCTCTCGAGTGGCGTGTGGAGGTCCAGAAAGCTGTGTTTCTAAATAAATTGTGTTGTTACAGTGTTGACTGATGTGCACTGATAACCGCTCCCTCATCCCTCCTCAGTGCAGCAGTCCAGTTTCTATGGTTACATGGGGATGCTGCCCAAGAGGTACACGCAGGGGGTGATGACAGGAGAGAGTAAGTAAGCTCAAACAGACTATTAGTTGCACACACACATCCCTACTCTCATTCTCATCTCCTCCACCCTCTCTTTCTCTGTCTTCTTCTCCTCTATTCTCAACCATTTCTTAACTCGTCCCTCACCTGCTCTCCTGGTACTTTCCCTCTCAGGTACAGCAGGAGTGATCATCTCCCTGTCTCGCATCTTCACCAAGCTGCTGATCTCAGACGAGAGGAGGAACACGCTTATCTTCTTCCTCGTCTCCATCAGCATGGAGATGCTCTGCTTCCTGCTTCACCTGCTGGTCCGCCGCTCCCGATACGTCCGTTACTACACCAACCACGCCCAGGGCAAAGGCCCGGGCAAAGGTCATGACCCGCGTGACAGCGGGACGGGATACCGGGTTCACCATGATGTCACCGCAGAGGAAGTAAGATTTGTAAGTTTGTGGACAGTTTCTTGACTATATGTGAGTGAATATACGGAATGTTTATTTTTAGCCATTCTAGTAGCGTGGCTCTGTGGATGCCAACGTTGGTCCGTCAGTCAGTCGGTTGATTCACTACTTCACTCCAGACAAAAACTATTGGATGGATTGCCATGAAATTTATTACATACATTCAGGCCCTGTTTAGCATGAACTGTAATAACTTTAGTGATCCTTTAACTTTTAATCTCGCACCATCATCAGGTCAAAATGTTAATTTGTCCAGTACTTTGGTTTATGACCAAATACCTGCAAAACTAATGACTCCCATCAGCCTCAGCTTTCTCTGTGTTTAGTTAGCACATGTTAGCACGCTAACACACCTAATTAATGTTGATGTTATACTAAGCACTACTGTGCCTACGTACAGCCTGAAAGAGCTGCAAGCATGATGATAGTTTTACTATATAGTAAAGTATATTTAAGTTCTAATTGTGAAATTTACGCTCTGTATAGTGCCTTCAACATATTCACAATGAAATGAAAAAAATGCATCCCTGACACATACCATACCTTCTGCTAACAATCCCACAATGCAACGCATGATGACTAACTGACCTTTACATGGGGAGAAGTGAACAAGGGCTTTGGTATGCAGCTAGTGTCTGCTTGTCATCTATCCATCCATTATATACAGTATACCGGCTCATCCTTTAAAGGGTTGCAGTGTTTATATTTTAGACATTTTACTTCAATTGTGATTTAGCAGGATTTTTCAAGTTAGATTGAGACTTCGACTCTTTGACTCCATGTGGAGTGGCAGCAGACTTTCTCATTAAAATTTCTTGTGCTTGTGTCATTCCTTCATAAATGTTGCAACAACAAACTGTTTGTGAACCAGGACGGGGAGGAAATGTCAGGCCTCAAACTGTGGTGTCATGCAACTCCATTTCCTTGTTGGTTTATGTGCCGTTTCAGTGCGGGTGTGCCCACAGCGTTTGAGGGCTGTGTGTGTTTTAAAATGCAGAATCATTTATTTAAGATGCGGACTGCTTTTTGGCTACCACTCAGAAAGAGAAAGATTGAGAGAGACAAAGAGAAAGGGATTTTGGGAGGGGTTATTAGGGTTGAGGTATGCAGGGAGTGGTGTGGGTGATGTAGGAAAAAAAGATGGAGACAGATGGGAGTTTTTGAAAGAAAGGGAGAGGTTGAGAGAAAATGCAAGGAAAAAATTTGGGAGAAAACTGTTGAGGCCAAGAGGCTAGATGGAGAAGGGGGGAGAGCGAGGGATCATCATAAAAATGAAAAACACAACTGAAGCAGAGCTTTGTAGCCTGAAGACGTGAAGCTAAAATTCCTCATCACACTGTGTGTGCGTGTTCAGAGCCTTCAAAGGAAGACACATCACCTCAGGCTGTCATCTTTTCATGTATGTGTGTGTGTTTGTACGCAATTACACACAGTGTTTGAGGGATGTCCCCCCTGTATTTTACAGTCAAGTGTGTGTGTGTCTGGAGGCTGATTCAGGCAGCTCTTTGTTCTGTTTACCAGGGGAAACCAAGGCAGCGCTCTATATTATGAGATAATCAAGAAGAGTAGTGCCTTCTGGCCTGCAAGTCCCTCTAATCAACTAATGGATTATTGTGTGTGTGTGTGTGCATGCGTGCGTGTGTGTGCGTGTGTGTGTGTGTGCGTGTGCGCACGTGTGTGTGTCTATTGCTTGTGCACACCTGTGTGCCTGTGTGATATGCATATGAAAGTGTGTGTTTGGAAAGTACAACTAGAATGATGTCCCTATATGTTTGTATAAAGATAAAATGTGTGTGTGTGTGTGTGTGTGTATGTGTGTGTTTGGCTTATTTGCAGTCCAGTGTGTACTCTCTGTAACATCATTACGTCAACCTGCAGCCACTTACAGCCATCCTCTATAATAGCCACTGCCATAAAGAGCTGATGTCATGCAGTCAGGAAGCCATTACTAATTTTTTTTAAAAACCCTGAAAAGATCAAACCACCCCAAGAGAATATGTTCATTTACTGTGTGATGGCTACCTCTAGTGTTTTCTTAATGAACTGTTAATGTGCTTCAAAAAGCCTTGACACTGTTTTCTGGAAATGAGAAACAGAATGACGATTCCCCGCTTGATTCGATCATTTGAAATCAAAGGGTTGATGTAATGTTGATGACTGGCCTTTTTCGGTCTGCCATCTGTCTGTTTTATTAAAAAGTCGCTCTGCGTGTCTCTCTTCAGGGAAATAGTGGAACAGGACCGTCTACTACAGAGGAAGGCATTGAGGACATTGTTGGTGGGATGTACGTGCGATTTGACGCCCCTACAGCCAAGATAAGGAAGAGCTGGCCCGGTGTCCGCGGTACTCTCTGTTTTAATCCCGTGCACTCACTGCTCAATTACCCTCTGACTCTAACAGATGGATTTGAAATTTAAATGCATTCCCCGGTGATTATTGGGAAGAGGAGGGTGTTCTTACTGAATTAACATGAGAGCATTAGGTTTTTAAACATCGCCTGTGTGTGTGTGTGTGTGTGTGTGTGTGTGTGTGTGTGTTTGTGTGTGCCTTCTCTAACCAGACATGATCTTGCATCGTTACGTGGTGTCCCGTGTGATCTGGGCCTACATGTTGTCTATAGCGGTGACCTACAGCATCACTCTGTGTCTGTTCCCCGGCCTGGAGTCAGAGATACGAAACCCAACCTTGGGGGAATGGCTCCCCATCCTCATCATGGCCACCTTCAACATGTCTGACTTTGTTGGCAAGGTGAGGTCACATGTTTTTTAAAACTGTAAAGGAGACTAAGAGATGTGGAGATGCTAGAAAAGATAATATAAATACAGTATCTCACAAAAGTGAGTACATCCCTCACATTTTTGTAAATATTTGATTCTTTTCTGTCTTTTCATGTGTCAACACTGAAGAAATGACACTTTGCTACAATGTAAAGTAGTGAGTGTACAGTTTGTACGCATAACAGTGTAAATTTGCTGTCCCCTCAAAATAACACATCACACAGCCATTTATGTCAAAATCGCTGGCAACAAAAGTGAGAACACCCCTAAGTGAAGAAGCGTCCCCACCTCTTCTGCTTATAAAGCTTAAATGCTGTGAGTGCAATGTAATGACTGAATATTACTCAGATTTACAGTTTTGATTGGATTAACTTGATTTTGGTGGTTCGACAGTAAAAGGACACGGATTAGGGATCATTTTAGTGAATAACTCAAATTGAAATTGTAAAAGTGAGGTGGACATGCCCCCCATCCATGCCCAGAGGAAGTTATGCCCTTGCCCTCAAATATAAATACATTTTGATTAACTGGGATATCGTATCATAATTTTAACATTAACCTTGACTTTTGCATTCTGCCAAAATGTATCTGGTTCTTTGTAATCCCAGAAAATACTGGAATGACCCCCTTTCATTTCACAATCCCTGAGATTACAGGATTTAATTGTACATCAGGCTTCTTGGTGCTAAAGAAGCAGGAACAAGACAAAGTCACACTCTAACACTGGAGCTGACCTTGGAGTGAAATTGTTAGATGAGCGGCTCCATTTATTAAACCTGTGAGTAAGGATGGAAAAAAAGTCTGGTTTATTTTTGGATAATTGTACTTAGCTCAAAGGCTTTATCTGAACATTCAGAAATTAAACCTTATCTGGTGTGCTTAAGACATCATTTTGACTTTAAAGGGAAAAAAGTTGGCTCTGATTGTTGCTTTGACTTTGTCCTTGTAGCATTTTGTTGAAATTGGGGGGGAAAAGAGAAGGAGGTGGATGAGAAATTAAATGGAAAATGGGAAAGGAAAATTAGAGGTGTTAGAGCATATAAGTAAAAGAGTGATGACAAGAAAGAGCAGAAATCTCTTTTTTGGATATTTTGATATACAGTCTATGATTTTGATTTATTGTTTAGTTCTCTGACAAGTGCCAGAAGCAGCAAGTAGACGAGGGACAGGGTCAAATGTTCAGAAAAGCGCATTTCCTTTTAAATTTTAATACTTTTCATAAGTTTCATAAAATTTCTGCCAACAAAGCAGAAGAGATTTTTACCCCCAGCATCACTGTAATACCCCCCCTCTTTCCTCAGATCCTGGCAGCGCTGCCGTACGACTGGTCTGGAGGCCGCCTGCTCTTCTTCTCCTGCCTGAGGGTGGTTTTCATCCCTCTGTTCGTCATGTGTGTGTACCCTGCGAACGCACCCACCCTGTCCCACCCTGCCTGGCCCTGTCTCTTCTCCCTCCTCATGGGAGTCACCAATGGCTACTTCGGTTCTGTGCCGATGATCCAGGCTGCTGGCAAAGTGCCGCCCGAACAGAGGGAGCTGGCAGGTAAGAGTTATTCAACTGCTGTTTGAATACATCATTTTGAGCTACTTTTTCTAATGTTTCACATACAAACACTTATACATTGCTCTAACAAATCATCAAGAGATCAATTCATCATTAGTTGCAATCCTATTAATTTTTAATTACTTTTTTCATTTGACATGCCTCCTACCCCTGCTGGTGCTGACATGCTAGAGATTCAGTGCACAGAAGAAATAACAGGTCATGTGATAAAAGTGTGGTTTTAAGTAATGTTTCACCACACAATGTGTGTATTAATGGAGAGAAAACAATACAAACAACCAGCACCTGGTAATCCCACAACGTATAATTTTTACACACAGTTTTTGTCAAACAAGATATAGTTAGTGAGCTATAGAGGTGCTGGTAGGTAGATTGTTATCTTTGGACAGAGCCAGGCTAGCCCCCATGTTTCATATGCTAAGCTAACTTACTGCTGGCTGTAACGTCATATTTAACATAAAGAAATGAGAGGGGCATTGTCTCTCTGAACTAACTCTCAGCAAGAAAGCAAATTAGCATATTTCCCTAACTGTCAAACAGAATTAAAATGAACAGCAACCCAGGATCACAAGATCATTTAGGTTTAAAGGTTTTACTACTGAAACAGACTGCAAAACATACATACAACAGGCTGGACTAAGATGGTGAACATCGTAAACATTATACAACATACAAACATCTGCACGTTAGCATAGTCACTGTAAGCATACTGACATTAGCATGTAGCTGAAAGGCACTCACAAAGCTGCTAACGTGGCTGTTACTGTCTTACATGCTACTCGTAGTCCCAGCGGTATCTCTTGTTCAAAAATACTACTCACTCTGGATAAGCTAGTTCTCTATTCCACACTCAGTCCAGACCCATTCTCTGCTGTCTCTGTGTTTCTCCAGGGAACACCATGACAGTCTCCTATATGACGGGCCTTATGGTGGGCTCCGCTGTGGCGTACGCAGCTTACAGCTTCACCGTTCCTGAATCAGGAACACGCATCTCCACACTCAACTTACACCCACCTGCAAACGCTACCGGGTATTGAATGTCCACACACCTGAATAAAACACACACACACACCAATGTAACACACATACATGTACACACACCTGAAGCCATTTACACACATGAGGCCAGGAGAAGCAGCTCAGACTGATGGACTCATGTCCTGCACCAGGGGACGAGAAGAACTCTTTAAAGAACTCTTTAAAGTTTATAATCGGAGAGATTAATTCTTGCTTCGATTTGGCTCTTTGGATAAATAAAGTGGAATAAGAGACAGAAAGTGGGATTGAGGCCCCATCCACACTACTCCGTTTTTATTTAAAAACTAAGTTTTAAAATGAAAACGATCTCTGTCCACACCAGTGTTTTAGCTGTGTATCAGAGTTGATCTCCGTCTATATTAACAGCTGAAAACACACATCTAGTGGCCGTTCACTCACACTGGGTGTGCATGTGACGGTGTAAACATGAAGCAGATAGCAGATGGTCTACTCCGTAGTTACAGAAGATTTGGCAAAAGAATAAAGAAATACAGACGAAGAACCACACCAGATAATTCTTATACATGGACCAACAACGAGCTGGATCTGTTACTGAATGTAACACGGGAATTAAAAGCAACTGTGGCGGCGGAAAACAGACTGGAAGTCGTTGCAAAGTAAATACGGTGAAATGCAGAGTACAAGTGTAGGCTATTCATAGTTTTCAGTCACGTGACATGCGCGGTGACCTGGAGGGCAAAACAACTGACTTACATAGTGGCTCACACCGCGACTACCCCCTACAGACGCTGCAAAAGCAGTCAAATTTTATTTGGATCACCTTTCAACTTAAAAAAAAGAAAGATATGAACACAAACTGTAAGTGTTGGACATATCCAATCCATGTAACGTTACAGCATCCGCTGACGCATTGCTACCATTAAAAAGCATCAGGTCCCTGCCGCCGCTTGACTGCGGTAATGTTTAGCCTACTTTTACTTTCTGAGCCTTGTCTCCTTCTCGATAAGTAAACAACCATCCAGCATTTCCAGCTACTCAAAGTAACAGTGTATCACTTGTTTACTGGTTGGCAGGCAGCGGAAAATAACGTATTTTTTGCCCTTCATGGGAGCATTTTCCTTGGAATGTGACCCCACGTGAAAATTATGAATAAAATATTTTAAGAAAAATACCAATTAAAAAACTCTGTCAGTGGCATCATGTTTTCTGCTTTGCATGACTTAAAAGACCCTATCAGAGATCTAAACGTGAGCGTCTGCATCATCGTTTCTAAAGTCCTTAATTTTTGCCCATCAGCACCAAAACACTACCAGAGTTTTAAAACGAAAAACGGTGTCGGCAGCGTTTTCAAACTTTGCTGTTTAGGTCTTCGTTTTCGCCGTTTTAGTCTGAAGGTGCAAACGTAGCAAAAGGTCTCAGTTTTAAAACCAAAATGTAGTCGTGTGGATGGGGCCTTAGTAGTGGAAGAAATTATGTTAAACAGTGCAAACGTAGCAGGTTTCCCACTCTCTCAGCCTGCCCATCTGGTGACCTTCAAATGTGTCAGTTCTGCTGTTGTGAACTTTACTCTCGAGGTGAAGAACAGGAGCGCAGCCAGCCAACAGAAGCTCTTTGAGTGTCTCACAGTGAAATTATTGTCTGCATGTGTGTGCCAACAGACCGACTGACATTTGTACAGTGTAAAGCCAAGTGATGTTTTGCTGCAGGCAACGAAGGAGGAGATGTTGTGTCATAGGTCACTTATGTTTCATACATTTAATGATTTCTCAGAACTGTATTCAGAATAGAGAGATGCTGCCAGTGGGAATTCTTCTGGGCCAGTTGTTTCAGCTCTTTTCTTTCCTCTGCTGAATATATGATTGAGGCCTTTTGACAGTGAGTTCCATCCATAGTGATTTGATTCAGATGTTTGATTGAACTCGTCTGATTGCACCATTTAAAAACTATAAAACTATACAATAAAAGCAACTTACACAGAGCCACATTTAATTGACAGTGAAACAAAAGTCGGAGCGTGTTTAGCTCCTGAAATGTGACGTATTTGCGGTTATAGTGGAATCCTAACCACAATGTTGCTATGCTAGCTGCTACAACCCACTAGCTAATGGTCAAGTGTGGTTTTATATGATGGGCGTTGTTAGCGAGTCACCCAAAATCACATTTGCTTGGACACATTTATGTATATCATAATGTACAGGAAGGAAAGAAGAGGGCATTTGAATTACATGTATTTTGTCTATTAGGAGTGATTACTGAACAGTTCACATTTTTTATTTTACTGTGCCTTCAAAGGAATTATAGTTTTCCATTAATGACATGCATTGACAAATCACCAGTTCATCTTCAGCTTGTTCATCTCATTTGAACTGGAAAAGCTTCAGTTGTATTTAAGTATTAAGAACATTATTCTTATCAGTTTTACATAGTCTGAAAAGTAACTAATGGAAGAATAATCTTAAACATCATGTAGTTATAAAGATTATTTGCATTAGCAGCTGCTGTCCCGCATTGTTTTTATTTACAATAATGCTAAAAGAAGATGAGAATAATTTGATATCTGTGTGTTCAGTGACTTTCACATCACTTCTTGTGCCCTCTGATGGCTGGAAAGAGAACAAAATGTTGGTGTGAATTTACCGGACGTGGTGTGAAAAAAACACAGCCGTGTCTTGCAGTTGTTTTTTAAATAGTTAGTGTCAATCTGATCAGTGTTTGTGTGTAAAATCCATGTAATGATGTGATGGGATACTATGGGGAAACAAATTAGTGCCAAAATGTCTGATCACTGTTAGTAGCAAGAGAAAAGAGTTTATGTAATAAACAGTTTAACAGAATGAAAGTTCTAAATATATAGAATGAAATGCTCTCAAAAGCAGTGAATTTTATTGTACATTATTTTCATGTGAAAGCCTCTGGAAGATATGACATTCGTATTTTTGTAGAAGTGAGCACCTGTTTCCTTTATTTTTTCAACACAGCACTGAGCGGCCTCCCCAGAGCCTTAATTCCTCCACGTTTCCTGTTGGATTTGATGCATTTTTCAGCAAAGTTCAGAGTTAATACATTATGAAGAAAACAGGCCAGTCAGTGTGGAAAACTACATTATGTAGGTGAGCACTTGAATGGAGCCTAATGTCAGCGCTGGCTTAAGAATGGTAGAGTGCCATTTGGGAGTTAACCTCATTACTGTATGTATGTCCTGCCGTGCTGATGGTGCCATACAGCCTGCAGGCCTCTCTCCTCTCAGTGAGCTGCTGGGTTTGAAGGTGTTTTCAGTTATTTTTGGTCAGAAGTGTCATTAAAGGACATGAAGTCTCTTTACTTCTCTTTTTTTTTCTCTCTCTCTTATAAAAGGCCATTTGAGAGAAGGGAGATCCCGCTTTCAAACAATTGCACCTTAAATCAATATTTTGGAATACTGGAATCAATATATTCCAGTCTTTATGCTACGCTAAACTAACCTCCTGCTGGCTCCAGACATGAATGTGGTATTTATCTTGGCAAGAAAGTGAATAAGTGTATTTCACAAAATGCCAAACTATTACTTTTAGATAAATAACTCACTGTGGTGGCAGATTATTTTACAGGCTTAATGACAGTTTGTTGTATAAAATAAGGAGCAAGCAAGTAAGATTTTCTAAACAGGTTATCTTATCATGAAAGTTTTTTAAACCAGCATAGTGATCTGCCAGTGCAAAAAACAAGTTTAAACTGCAGTGGAGAAAGTCCTTCAGTATTGAACCATAAAGAAATTTCGATCTGCTTAAAACAGACACTTTCAAACCCTATTAATGACCAACTGTAAGAAAGACTGTATGCACACTGGTGATGAATCATTCATCATTTCAGTACATACTTTTGGTGTTAGCTGACACTTTTATCCAGAATGACTTATGATGATGAGTTTAACAGAAAGAAAAGCACAGGGAGTGTAAAGGTGCTCTAACAAAATGTGTCAAGAAAACACCTGAAACAAGAGGCCGAAGGAATATTTGGATGGCATTCAATCTCCAGACGCATGCAAATAAACATCTTCTAATTCTGCACATTATCTCATCCTCAAGGTCTGGTATCTGTCCTGTCATGTGACTTCCTGTTTCTGCTTTTTACATCAGCAACAGTCTGTGATAACATTTATTTTCCTCCCTGCTGACAGCAAAGAATTTCTTCAGAAACCATGTCATGCTGACTATTTTAGACTGAACACTGAAGTGACTGCACACTGTGAAATAGCAGTAGGGTGTAAAAAGAATGCATACAGACACTACACTGTATATTATGTATATATCTAGATTCTACGATAACATACAATATTTTGCAGATGATATTTGTGAAAAAGTATAAGATCCTGACGTCCACGCTCATAATTAGGTGCAGTGAGCTAAATTTGGCCTTTTGGGGGGAGGAGGGGGAGGGGGTGTCTAATCAGCTTTTGATGTGCATATAACTAACTGAACAACCAAACAGACCACACACGCCTGGTTTCAGGAGTGGGAGGACAGTTATCTTTAGCTCTATTATATCAATATGAGACCTAAAGGTGGACCAGGATGTGGAGAAAATTCCGCTCTCAATGTTTAATTCTTAACACTGTTTATAACTTTGCGACTAATATCATCCCCCAAAACTTGCTAAGTTGTCGCAATATTCTACAATGATCTGAACTGAAATGTTGTTTTATTGTAAATATGTTCATGTTGATTTCAGTTTAAGATGCTGTATTTTCACAAAACAGTCTGTTTGTGCCCTGCATTGTACTGTCATCAGAGCTTAATAAAACAGTTGTTTATATCTTTGTGTGCTTCCTCCATTTATATGTGTTTTTACATGGAAGGAGAAAATGTTATTTTATTTTATTTTATTTTATTTTTTTTACATCTTACGATTTAGATCAGAGCTCCTTTTCTTTCTGTCAGGAAGAGGACAGGAAGCCACCACATTTAGGCAAGTCAGATTTGTCCTGTTTAAACAGCTGCGAGCAGAAACCTCAACAAAACCTCACATCTCACTCCATAATTTTTATCTGAATTTTTGTCTTTTTTTCAACATGGATTCTCATCCTCTGTGCCATGATAGCAAGCGTTTGCTAGAATCTAAAAGTCTTCCAGCTGGAGGAGGCTGACCTACTGCTGTGGAGGGCGCAAGAGAAATGTGAATTCATCCTGCGGGGATCAATAAGTGAAATCTGTATTGACTGCTTCTATCCAGCAGAGAGAGCTGCAGCTTAGAGAGAGCAACATCAAGGACTGTGCTGTACAAGGAGTTCAGGTCCAAATGGATAGTGCTGTAGAGCATTTGTATCACAAATCAGAGGTTGTGTCTTTATTTAGCTTGCCATCTGTGTCACAGAGCCCTGGAGAATAGAAAGAGGTTCTCGTAAAGGGAAACTCTCCTTTTGGTGACCACTGACCTCTCTGTGGCAGGACAGCGTCTCACACACAACCATACAAGGTCGGACAGAGGAGGAAATCATTCAGACCAGTAACATATTCAATCTTGTGCTCATAGTGTTATGGAGGTCAAAAATGTTCAGGTGGAGCTCTTTTCTGTGTGTGCGCATGAATCTATGAATATCTGGGTGCATGCAGGCTTGCATGTGTGTGTGTGTGTGCTAATTTTGGACGTGGCTGCAGGGAAAGAAAGTCTCTGGCGTGTGACAGAGCAACTGATCATTAGTCATTCTGTTCCACATACTGTGGAATGGAAGAGAGGAGGAGTAGTATGATGGAGGAGATAGAAGAAGGCAGAAAGGGAGTGGAAGGGTATGAGAAGTCTGTTCTCCACACTGTGTCTAAGTTTGAATGGTGCTGTGTTTTAAAGGTCAGTATATGCTCTGCAAATGGCAACGCCTTGGACTGAACAAATGAGGATACTATTGTTAGTGCTCTTAGATTAATAAACCCATTCCCAAACAAAACAACTGCTCCTTTTCACAAATCAGATACTAGATTTATCTATGTGTGTAACCATATGTTTTCTGGCATGAATATGTTTCACTTTGAGCCATAAAGCAATTCAGGATGCAGCACCAATCTTCTCTGCAATAAGCTTGTTTGTCTGGATAAATAAGGGCCACGTATTGATGTGAAAATGCTACATGTGGTGTTTTCACATCATTAAAAATGGCTCCTCTTCCTCTTTACTGTCTCTGTGGCGCGGATCAAACCCTATTAAAGGAAGTAACAGAGAGTACTATGGGGAAGACATATTTGTAAAAACCATGACACATTTGAAAATGACATATGAAACTGTTGGACATCTTATCATATCACTATCTCAAATGTATTTTAGGAAACACACATAATATAATTTCAACAAAACCTGAATCAATGGATGAGTCATTTGAAGTCGTAAGACTGTCTATTTTTCCAGTTACTTACAGTTATGCTGGGTATTTTCAGAGAAAGGTCAGAGGCCCCATTAAAAAATTAACCATATATATATAAATATAGGCATAGGTGTCATTTACACTGAGGACACTTAGGACATGTCCCCACCACTTTTGAAATGGCTGATTTTATCCCATCAGTTTTTACAAGCATATGTTAAAAATTTCTGAAAAATAGCTTGCCACAAGAAATGTTAAATAACAAATGTAAATATAGAAGTAACAAATGTGAATTGTCCATAAAAGCAACATAAGATAAAATAAGCTGCTGCATTATTTACCTCAACCACAGTCAGTCAGACTGCTGAATAGCTGGCCATTCAGAATCTGACTTTGTTTCTGAACTCTGCTACTATATGTACTGTATACATGTATAGGAGTATATATATGTACATATGTGTATATATGCATTCATGTGTATTTATCTGTGTATAAATATGTGTCCCTGCTGCTATATTATAACATTCACCTTTTATTTATCTACCGTGGTGTGAAAAAGTGTTTGCCCCCTTCCTGATTTCTTGCTTTTTTTTTGCATGTTTGTCACACTGAAATTTTTCAGATCAACAAACAAATTGAAACATTAGGCAAAGATAACAAAACACAAAATGCAATTTTTAAATGAAGGTTTTTGTTATTAAGGGAAAAAAAGATCCAAACCTACATCGCCTCGTTAAAACATTTCTCTAGCCACACCGAGGCCTGATTACTGCCACACCTGTTCTCAATCAAGAAATCACTTAAATAGGACCTGTCTGACAAAGTGAAGTAGAACAAAAGATCCTCAAAAGATAGACATCATACTGCAATCCAAAAAAAAATCCATGCCGACTGAAAGCGTAATTGAGATTTATCAGTCTGGAAAAGGTTATAAAGCCATTTCTAAAGCTTTGGGACTCCAGCGAGCCACAGTGAGAGCCATTTTCCACAAATGGTGAAAATATGGAACAGTGGTGAACCTTCCCAGGAGTGGCCGGTCGACCAAAATTACCCCAAGAGCACAGTGACGACACATCCAAGAGGTCATCCAAGAGGTCACAAAAAAACCTTCACCTGCCTCAGTTAAGGTCAGTGTTCATGAATCTAACATGAGTAAGAGACTGGGCAAAGTTCCAAGAGGAAAACCACACACCAAGTTCACCTCTGAATGGCTTAAGAAAAACAAAATGAAGACTTTGGAGTGGCCTAGTCAAAGTCCTGACCTGAATCAATTGAGATGTTATAAAAGCGGTAAATGCGCAAACTCTCCAATGTGGCTAAATTACAACATTTCTGCAAAGATGAGTGGGCCAAAATTCCTTCACAGCACTGTATTAGACATATTGCCAGTTATCACAAACACTTGATTGCAGTTGTTGCTGTCAAGGGTGGCCCAACCGGTTATAAGGTTAAGGGGCAATCACTTTTCAAAGGGCTATGTTTGGATTCTGGGAGTCAGCTGGGATTGGCTCCAGCACCCCCGTGACCCTGTACGCAGGATAAGCAGTTGATGATGGAGGATGGATGGATGAATGGATGGATAGATGAACTTCTAAGTAAAAATGAAATAAGTAGGATCCAGTCCCCTTGTTGAAGCACTGGTCAACTGTGCCCTCAAATTATGATATTTCCCATATATTTGGCGCTTTTGGGGAGAAAATGTGACATTTAATATCAAGTATACAGTACAGTTCTTATATTCATGTTTTGTTTCTCTCTGCAATTGTGTATTTGTCTAATTCTACTCCTGCTTCTGTTCTGCATCTTATGGTCACTGCTAATTTGCTAAAATGCCCTATTGGTCAGAATGAACATCCACCACAAGCCAGTCCTGCAAAAGGGGTTTCTCTTCTGATGCTCTTCCCTGAGGGTTCTCTCTGTTTATCAGTTGGTTGTGGAGTTTTTTGTCATGCTATTTTTGAGGATGTAAAGAGAGTGTCATGTCGTGTACAGATAGTGAAGCCCTTTGTGATTTTAGGCTATATAAATAAAACTGACTTGACTGAAGAGAAGAACAAAGGTTACTGAATAAAGTGAGGAAGAAATATATAAACAAATACAGGTAATGTATACAGCTAGAGAGACAGAGAGGAGCGAGAGAGAGAGAGAGAAGGAAACACCGTGAAAGAGGTAGAAGAGGTGCATGAGGGAGAGAAGAGATAAAGCAAAATGGCTGAAACATCAAGGTGTCAAGGGATGTCACGAAAGAGGAAGGAGAGGAGATGGATACAGGAGAAAAGAGAGGCAACCAGAGAACAGGGGATTGGCCAGAAGAACAGACAGAGGCATCCTGATAAGTGACACTATGCACAGACACGTCTCATAAGTAGAATGGATAGAGGACGATAAAAACAGTCTGTCCCTGTATAACAAAACATAAAAATGAAATATGACAGAAAACTTCCTGGGTGGTGAGCGTCGGCCCTCTCCTGCAGGTGGCAGCCTTGAGCCGGAGAAGATTTCTCGCCTCTGCCCTCTTTTTCCTGTTTAAAATGTGTTTCACTTCAAATAGACTTTACTGGCATGAGCATAAAAAAGTCTGTCAGTCCCATAGCAGGATGTTGTTGCAGCTTTACAATGTAAGTCAGCTCTTTACAGTGGAAATGTAATATTGTCATTCAGACTGTATGAGAAAAGGACAACAGTGTGCACATCACTACAGTATGCAACTAGACTGTACTACTCTACAAAAGCAGAGACAAGGCTTCAAAAGAAGCTGAAGCTGAGAAAAAGCTTTAATGGTTTCAGCCTGACTGTGTAAATTGGAATAGATGTAGGATGTAATGCCTCATTTTCGTATTTGTTTTTAGACCTAGTTTTTTTATAACAGAAAGTCATTTGCAGCCTTTGCAAAGACTTCATGGACTACAATGAGAAAACACAATACCAATTTGTTTTTTTCAGCTTTCCAAATGTCATTTGTAATGACTTTGAAATGAATGTAATAATGTAACATGTAATTTAATACATATAAATATGTGATTTAAAAGAAATAACCAAATCAGACTGTGAGTTCCACTAGAGTCAAAAGCTGAGATATCAGCTACTGCTACTCTGCTAGGCTAGTTACCTTTTTAGCAGGACTAGTTCAGCTGATTTTTATCGCCATTACTGCATTTAGATCCTTCCTTATTTATGTGGGTTGACAAACTAAATCACAGAGATGTTGGTTGATATATTTCAATTGCAGGAAGCAGCTGCGGAAGAAAAGTAAGTATATTTAACTATAGCCAAAGGCTCTCTCCATCTAACTTTAACTGGATTTGGCTCTCTTGGTTTAGCTGCTTAGTTCGGTTTGGCTTGTGGTTGTGTTATGTTATAACTGCACAATTCACATACTGTTTTCTTTTAAATTATACATTTATATGGCATAAAATAGTTTTATGGAAAAATCATAGATTGCATACCCATAAGTTGTAGTTTGCCTGGTGGTGTTTTGGGTAAACCTCTGTTTTATTATAGCTTTTTCTTGCATAGGAACCTCTCCTTTCTCTAAAAACTAAACTATGCGAACACTATACCCTACAGTATATAGTAACAAATCCAATTTTGTACTGCTGAAATATACTTAAAATGTTTTTCTATCGTATTGTTTTTAACCCTGAGTAGTGTCTGCAGAGCTTGCTGTCATGGTACTGAAAACCTCCACCAATCTTAAGAGTAAGGGATGCCCTATGAAGCCTGAGAGGCAAAAAGTCCACAAAGAGCACATTTTAGGCAAACCATAATACCAACATTTGAATCAACTCTTCTCTTATCTGGATTTTGGTGGCTGGACAGTCAGAGGACACTGTTGAGAGCGTTTAGAGACTAAACCATGTCCCCCTTGTCCTGAATGATGCCCTTCCTCCTTCATTAGGAGGAGCTGATGGTCTTGAGCTGCATTCAGCTGTCAGGTATTCAGTAGGCATCACCTCATCTTCGCAGCTACAATGGGATTTAATTCACACTGTCACTCCTGTCTAAATACACACAACAGCAGCTGTGTGTGAGAGAGACAAGTAAACATGCCTGAAATTCAAAGACTGTGATGTTTCATTCATTATGTTGTCAGCATGAATAATAGATAGCTAATTGATATGCAGTACATCACATACACACACGCACACACACAACACACATACACTTACATGTGGGATCGCACTCTGAACTAATATTTGTAAGGCTCAGTCATCATTTCACATTGAAATGTATCACAAGAGACATGGTGAGGGGAAAGAGTGAGGGAGAGATCAAAAGCCAGAGAAAAAAGGAACACACACATCACACAAATGTGCAGAGGGTGGAAACTAATATGGCAAGATATCCTATTTCCTAATACCCTCAGACCTGGGTTCATGAGGTCAACAACTGTATAGTAAAGAAGAAAATATATTTCTGCCACATGAAAATTTTTTCCCCTGACTTTCCTCTAATCTTTTGTATCTCCCTTTATCTGGACCGTTATGTCTCTGCAGGCCTCAATGGATACTTCAGTAGATTCAATTAAATACATTTAACCAAAAATAAATCCCTTGTTGGTTAAAGTGCACACAAGGCAACCTGTGATGAGGGGTTAAAAATGACATTCCTTTGTTTTCAGAGCTCATGAGCGAAGACTAAAACGAATGAGGTGAATCGTGTTCATCACTGAGCTGTACAAGTCCTGGTTGCTGTATTTTTGAACAGAGCTGTTTCCATCACCAATATTCACTCTCTTTTAGCACTATTATTGGTCTCCACAAACCACAGAGGGAAATATCTGGCTCTTTAGCTGCTAAATGCTGCTTAGGTTAGGTGACAGTGGATTCCTGCAGCTTTTTTTTAACTGAAAATTGCCTGACTGTTGCGGCCAATACTGACTTCCTGAGAGCTGCGAGAGTGAACCAAAACCGTAAAATTGCAGCCGGGAAAAAACAAACAAGGAGCTTAAAGATGTTAAAAAGCTCTGTAGAGCTGAGAGACACTGCAGAAGTGATAATTCTCAGTGGGTTCATCAGTCCGAGCGACCACTTACAATATCATATGTCATCATTTGATCCATTGTTATTATAAAAATATTGATTAAATAGAAATGAGAGTGGTAATGATCTTATCAGCTTATTCTACACAAGAACAAACAAGTTTCCCAAAACATGTTTTTAGTTTCTTGTTTTTGTTGCCATGAAGCAGAGGGGCCAGGCTGATGCTCAGACTGCAAAAAGTCCTGTATGTGACATCCACTTTGTGCCCTTTTAGACCTCCTGATTTCAGCCTGCATAAACCAGGAGAAGAAAATACAGTGGGACAAATGTGAGAGAGAAAGAACAACAGACAGAGAGAAAGATGTATGTTGTATATATGATGCTTTGGCAATTTTGTTGTTACATTCATGCCAGTAAAGTTCATTTGAATTGAAAGAAAGAATGAAAGGAGAACAAAGTATAGAAATTAATACACAAAACTCCTCTTGACAAAGCAGAGTTGAAGGACGAGTCTGAGGACACAGTCTGCTGTCTGCATAACAACCCATTCAAACTGTTTGTGCTCAGTGTGCGTTTGAACGCCCCCTCACTTAGATACCTGTCTCCTGGGAAACTGGTGTATGCGACCCACTCACTCACTCGCTCGCTCACACACACACAGACACACACAGCTGCCTGGAAGAGCTGAGGGGTAAAGAAAGAAAGAGAGGTGGAGGGATTCAACAGTAATGGAGTGCAAACACTCACATATACAGAGTTGCATGCACATGCACACGTACACACGTACACACACACACTTCGGCTCCCTCTGCTCCCTGTGTTTAGGCTGCAATGAAGTCTCAGCCAATAGAATGCCTTTGTTCATATGATGCTGGCCAATCAGAACTCTGCATGCTGACACTCCCACAGGAGGGTGTGTAGGGCGCTGCTAAGGTAGGATGGAGAGAGTGTGTGTATGTCTGTGCCAGTGTGTGGATACCCTTTCTGTGCTGGTGTACAGTGAGTGTGTGTGTGTGTGAGTGTGTGTGTGTGAGAGTGAGAGAGAGAGAGAGAGAGAGAGAGAGAGAGAGAGAGAGAGAGAGAGAGAGAGAGAGAGAGAGAGAGAGAGAGAGAGAGAGAGAGAGAGAGAGAGAGAGCTCCTGGGAGGTTCTGATGTTATGCTGATGTTGGTCCTTTGGGGGAAACGGAGAGGCGGCCGAACCCCTGACTGCAGCTCTCACCATGAAACAGGAACACACACGCAGTTCATGTCAGCAAAGATTTAATTACACATGGACACACAGGAATTCAAAAGCCACACACACCTTTGCCAGCACTTTGAGGGCAGTGTCATGAACGGTCAGTGGTGGAAAATGTGTCTCCTGTGGTCAGCTCTGCAGCTCAGCACAGGAAGCTGAACTTTCCTCCATTTTATCACAACCAGCAGCTTCATCACTGGGCTGCCAAAATGGAGGCCTGATGGAGTCCACTGTTGATTAAAGTGGCACTCCACACAAACTGAACCCAGGCTCAAAAACAAAAGGGAAAAGAACAAAACATGAGAGCAGCTAATTAAGGTGAGTGAGCTGCGTCTTCTAGTGGCAGTGAAAACTGCAGGAGATGAAGTGATGGAGGAGAAAGTACAACATAGGAGTGGAATAACCTGAATATTAAATTTGAACTATTAAGTGAAAAGACTAGTTTGACACTTTGGGAAATATGCTAATTCACTTTCTGGCAGAGACTGATGAGAAGATTGACAACATTCTCATGCCTGTACAGTAAATATTAAGCTAGAGCTAGCAGCTCATTAGCTTAGCACTAAGACTGGAAGCAGGGGGGGGGATGGGTAGCTGTGCTGTCCAAATGAAATAAAATCCACCTACCAGCAGCTCTAAGGCTCACAAATTAACATCTTATATCTTGTTTATTCAATTTGTACAAAGCCAGGCTAGGGTTTCCCTTGTCTCCAGTCTACCAGCTAAGCTAAGCTAACCGGCTGTTGGCTATAACTTAAGAGATTAGAGAGTGGTATCAATCTTGACATCTAATTATTAGCAAGAAAGCAAAGCAAATGTTTCCTTTGACTTGGCGAAGTGTCATGTTAGCTTGTCTTGACTAAAATTCAAAATTAGTCAAGACTGTGTTTCTGCTAATTTATGACTGAAGTGGAAAAACAAACAAAGAGGGTGATGAAAGGGAAAAGGTACACGAATGTCATCAAAAGATTCAGAAAAGAGAAAGGCTTAAAGAAACGAAAGAGGTTTGGTTTTCAAGCCAGAGACACACAGAACACCAAAAGTACAGTTACATCTGTTTATTGATTAACTATAAAATATTGAGTTACTAAAACAATTTAAAAGAAACACTGATAAATGTGGTTGCTGTCTGTAAAAAAAAAAAAAAAGAGGAAAAAAACAGTCCTTACACATATTATAGGGTGACAGAATATATCTGGTTTCAGATTTATCTCTAAAATGTATTCTTTTTGCATTTTTACAAGATAAGACATGTGTACAAAGTATATTCTTTTTTCCCTCGACACTGAAGGAGCATTTACAAAACTTAGAAGATTTTTCTGTTCACTTTCAAAATAATCTTTTTTTCTTTTTAAATCTGTAACAGGACGATACTGAAGGAACAGCAGACGAAGAACCAGCCTCCAGTCCACCTCACTCTCTCTCTCTCCCATTCTCTCTTTTGCGCTCTCTCTTTCTCTCTCTCTCTCTAGCAGCTAGCTCCCAGTGCCTGTCAGCAGTATTGCTTGAGAGGCGTGGACGATTGTTCAGAGAGGGGAAGCAAGGGATGAAAAAGAAAAACATGACGGAAACATGCAAAAGAGTTCTAAAAACAAATCACAGCAAAAACATGAGACAAGGCAAAGTAAAACATTAACGGTGATCAAAGAACACATACAAAGTCAGGCTCTTAAAACATATGACACCAAAAGAAAATGAAGGCGATGTGGGCAATAAGTGTGTGTGTGTGTGTGTGTGCTGGACCCTGTTTGAAGACCTAAGGCTGAGCTTTGGATGGAGATAGGGGGGCAAATAGAGATTGGAAGGCAATAACACACACCTTAAAGGGTTACAAAGGTGTGTAAGTGTTTGTGTGTGTGTGTATGTGTTAATACCAGGGGATAAGAGTATGATGTCTTATCAGTCTCCCTCCCTCACACACACACACACACACACAGCAAAAAGTGCTTTAGCAGCTCCAGGGGTAAACAAACATTCATAACGGGCACGTTCACTTGTTCACTCTGCAAACACCGCTGCGACCTGTGTACCCATTACACTCCCACGGCTGAGATACCAGTCGGAGATCCATTTTGGCAAACTGTCACTCAAAACTTTTACACTTTTGTCAGCAGAAAATGGGAGTTTTGGGCAGATATGTTCGATCAGGTTTCAGCCCTGAGGGGAGCACACATAAGAGCAGCAGCATGGGGAGCAGGTGGGGCTTTAGCAGATAAGATTTTCTGGCATCAACTGATTGAGTAATCTCAGAAAACAGCATATAGAGTCACTCCGTACCTGGCTTTACACCACTTTCAATACTAATAGACTAGCAGCACATTATCAAACTCTTTCCTTTACTGGGTGGCTGTCATGTCTGGATTTTATATGAACGTGTACTGAAATGCTACTATACTGGCAGACGTCTTCATGTCATTTATGGGGAAAATCTCATATGAACAACATTAACATCTTGGGCCGTCATCCAGACGTCACGAAGCCATCTCAGAGAGAGTTAAAAATATGACATATCCTATAATAAAATCAGACACATCCAGACATAACCAAAAGATCTCAAAGAGTAGAAAACATTAAACCTATTGAATATCAACAAGACAATCTTCAATCTCTGCAGCAAAGCAGAAAGAGGGCAACATGGTAAGAAACATACAAGAAAATCAACATGATAATCACAGATATATACTATATATACAGTATACTATACTGTATATAGATACAAACTCTATACACAATAGTGTAGCTAAGTGAGTTAAGCGCTCAGGAACGGAGGGTTGTTTAAACTATAAATCACAAAGAAGAAAGGTGTTTCCCCAGAGTCAGCAGACTGTGGAATATACCAATGTGATTACTCCTCGGGCACCAAAAGGAGCTGAGGACGGTGGTTGGAGTAGGGGTGGCGGGACCTAAGCGAGATTTGGCAAATCATCATCATAAGGCCTGAGAGAGTAAGACCGCCCAAACGCTCACAACCCTGAGCACGACATTCAACAGTCTCACCCTAACAACGGTGAAAAACTAGGCACGTAGAAAAAAAATTATAAGCAGCTAAGAGAGCCGAAAAGAATAAAAAGGGACGTGGCGGCGTGTGTTTGTTTGTGGTGAAGGGGCATCATGCAGAGGAGAGGCCGCGAGAGTGGTGGGAGGGGCATTAGCAAATACTCTAAGGAAAACATACAAGACTCCCAAGTCAGTCTCTCCTCTGCAGCGGAGCTCATTCAAAGTGCACTCATGTCAAAGAAGATTGCTCGGAAAGGGTGAAATGTGATCAAACTGGGGTAAGATAGACACCCATAAAACACCAGAAGCAAAAGAAAAAGAAAATACATCGAACACAGGACATTCAGAGGTTGGAAACCCTGCAGCCAAAATGAACGAAGCCAAACTGTGGAAGATGACTGTCAAAACTGAATTATGTTCGTAATCTAATCAGTGCTGGCAGCTTCATGCTGACTATCAGTGCCTTGACCTTGATGCATCATGGACTGATTGCCATGTTTACAACCCTAAAAACGCCTTAAGAAAAAAAAAAGAAGAAAAAATCCACCCTCTGGGACTCCTACACCATTAATACATTTGCTCACCTTGTTCAGCGCATTCATGGAGTTACTAGAAGTGTTGTAGCTTACCCATAGTTACCCATTTTACTTACCAAAAGAAAAACAAACCTATGTTTCCCAGAATGCTTTGAACATCCCCGACCCAAAATCTCGTAGCTGTGCTGGGTCTCTATTGAGGTTTCTTCTATAAGGTGGAGAAACTGGAGTCTGCCTCCTCTAGTATCTGTTTCTCCCCCTGTTGTTGTCTGACCTCAGTGCAAACAACAAAATACATCAACAGCAGCTTGTTTTTGTTTCATAGTGTTTTCAGGGTGGATTTTTCCTTCAAGACAAGGAACACAAAGATGAAAATGGGAAGTGCGTTTATTAGTACACAATCCTTCCTCTCTCTTTAAACCTGAGTCTCTGAGGGAGTCAGAAGTATTAGTAGCACACAGACGGTTTGCCTGCCCGAGTTAGGATTGTCAAGGGGAATTGAAGGGGTTAAATTAAACAAGGATAAAACTTTAAGTGTTTTTTTTTTGTTAAGTGCTTCTGTTGGACAGCAATGGAAGGAGTCTCTATCTCTCTCTTTCTGTGCGTCTCTTTCTCTCTTTTGCATCTGTCGCTCCTGCTGTTCTGTAGATACATTTATATGACTGTAACATGTAACATCACCACAGCAACATCATAATCACAACGTCACATCACCGGCGTGTGTCTGTCTGTCCGACGGACAGAGGCGGGCCTCTCTCCCATATCATCATTCACAGTTCATTAAAGCTTTTCGACTGTTTACCTCATTAGAAAAAAGTACTCTGACATAAATCTATTACAGAAAATAAAACACTCATATTTCCTCTATATAACTGTGTGTATTACATGGAGGTGGGTATTTACATGTGTCTGTGCACGTGTGA
Source organism: Micropterus salmoides (assembly GCF_014851395.1). Lineage (NCBI taxonomy): Eukaryota > Metazoa > Chordata > Actinopteri > Centrarchiformes > Centrarchidae > Micropterus > Micropterus salmoides. The sequence goes on along the minus strand of NW_024040041.1, from coordinate 10,141,097 downwards.
GCGTGTTTATTTACATGTAAAAGGAGACTGAGGTGCTTGTGTGTTCTGAAGCTTTCCCATGAACACAATAAGCACAACATAACGTGGAAATAGAGTCTGTGTGTGCAAAGGTTTCAGGAGACTTGTTCCTTATAATACTGTCTAGTGTCTCCTGTCTCTGTAGTAGTGGCTGTTCATGACAGTCTGTTTAAAGTGTATCATGGTATTGGAGCGGTTGAGTTCAATGAGTCACGGCTGTTAAAGATCCATCATGAATGAAGATCAGTGATTAGACTGTGAAAGACCACGGGTTGAGTTTGACTCCTCAGTGAGTGCAAAGAAGGAAAGCCGGGTCAAGATTTGGTTTCAGCAACTCGTAGTGAGTTTCTGTGTATGTTCAGCAGAGGACTGGGACTCCGTCTGTGTTGAAGATCATGCCCGTGGTGGGTTCATAGGTGCCGGCCAGGTAATAGAGGTCTTCGCTGTCAGCATAGCGGCGCGTGTGGGTCATCTGCTCATACTCCTCCACGCTTACCACCAGGCACTTGTGGCTGACTGTCTGTACGTCGTTCTCGTCGCTGTGAGACGACTGGTAGAGGGCGCGCTGTGACAGAGACAGAGGTTTTTATTCTACTTTTTTTTTTTTTATCCCCCCCCCTTACCCAAAATGAGTTAAAATCCATTTAAACATTAGTAGAGCCATTAAGAGGACTATTGCGCTTAACTGGTGGCTTAACACACTGCTTCTGCCTTTTCAGCTAACGTCAGCTACCTAGCTGAAGCTAACTTTACTCAAAAAACTACTAGCCATTTCATCATTTATACACACTAAATTCTCTAACATTACTATATAAACGCTTTACCAGCAGCTAAAGCTTTTCAGCCAGCACACCAACAAAGTGAGCTAGGTCTTCATAACATCTTTATGCATGTTTTCTCCATTAAGGACCACAACAGAAAAAGTCTTGAACTATATTGTGTCATTCTTGCCATTTTGTAGATGTGTATAATTTAACGTTTTTCTCATAATGTCAAACAAACTAAACAAAAGACCTCTAAGTACCGTTAGTTCGCTAACTTTGGCATTGTTAGCTTTCTGGCTAAAATGCTTTAGCTACAGTTACAGGAGTTTATAGAGTGGTGTTACATCAGTATGGAGTACAAGATATGGATGAATAACATTACTTGTTTAGGCCGTTAAGCTAGCTTCAGCTAAGTAGCTAGCTGAAAAGTCTAGTGCTCAATATGTTTAGCTATAAATTGATCTAGTGAAAGAGAAACGAAAAGTTAAATAAAGTTTTGATTTATTTCATCAACTGATTAAATGAAAACAACAAAATGCTTTTTAAACCAGTTTATTGGCAGTTAAAGTAAAAGTATAAAGCTTTATATTTTCTTTTACACTCAGTTGAATGTTTTTTTTACTAATATGATTATTTAATTATGTATTCAGTTATATTTTTAACATTTAGTCAGTTTTGGGGCTCCATATTGTCCAAGCTCTACTTTATAGTCATAATAAAATCACTGGGGATTTTGAAGCTCAAAACACAGGTGAAATAATAAATTTTTTCTCACCTCCATGAAGTCTTTTCTCTGGATAGAAGAATGCAGAGCTGCTGGTAAAGACTGACCACACATCTGATCCCAGTTCTGGAGAGGAAAGAAGTCTTAGCAAAAAGCTTCGAAACTAATCCCACACAAACATTTTTCTTTTACTTAGCGGTTATGAATGAATCACACATACATTATTAAAAAAGTCATAATTGAGCTTGAGGAAAGAAGAAGGAGGTTGGTTGGAGGATGGTTCTATTAGTTATGAGATTGAACTAAATTATTCTCCTTTCATGAATTACATTTATTTTCTTTACATTTCTTCTTGAAAGGAAATACGTGTCAAAACACTGTGAATAAGACCTGCAGTTATTCAGACAAAATAATTCAAAGAACAAAATTATCTTTTACTGGATGACAAATCTAAATTCTCAGATAGCGATTCATCAGGATGCAAAGTTTTGTTTCTTTACAATGACAACCAGAGCGCTACTGCTCTAGGGAGCACTCTTTTCTTCAGAAGTGGTTTCTAACTCCTACCTTCTTGTCGGTTAGTTTCTTGCCGGGATTTGTCTCTTCTGGATGATAGAACCAGTTAACTCTGACCACCATGTTGCTGCCCCACGACTCCCACATGCTCTGTATGCGGCCGATGAACGGCAGGTTGGGCCGGCCGGCAGACAGGAACACAGCACAGTCACCGATGCGGATCATCTCTCGGCCACGCACAATAGCCTTATAGAAGAGCTTCTTAGCTTTGCCCTTCATACCGCGTCTCTGGAGGTGGGGGTCAGAAGAGGACAGAGCTGGTCACAGAGTGAAAGGACAGACATTCGGACAAAAACTCTAGCCATTTCTCAAAATATGATAATGAAGTTTTCTATCTACTGTATAAACTTGTCTCCTCACCTGTGTGGGTTTCCCAAACCACTTCCAGAGCTGTCTGGCTGGAAGGAAAGCAGAAATCTTGGGCCTGTTCTCCACACTGGGAAGCCTCTGACGTTTAGCCAGCTCCTTGGTTGTAGGGAGATGGACCCCCTCTCTCCGCTTTGGTCTCCCCACCTTCCCCTCTCCTCCGCCGGGCTTTGGTTTCGGAGGACGACCCCTTTGCCCGGACCCTTTCCCGGTGGCTGGTTTAGCGGGTTTAGTTGGAGCAGGAGCAGCAGGAGTAGGAGAGGTTGAAGGTGAGGGAGATTGGGAGGGAGGAGAAAGCTCTTCTTCCTCCACTTTTACCTCCGCCTCCTTCTTCACTTCTTCTTCTTTCGTTTCTTCTTTTGGTTTGTCCTTTGTCGGAGGAGGAGAGGCAGGGCCTGGTGGGGGCGTAAGGGTCCTCTCTTCGTCTGAGCTGCAGGAGGAGTCATCAGTGGACGAAGAGGATGACGAAGATGATGATGATGAAGAAGATGAGGATGAACCAGAGCAGGATGAAGAGGAAGAAGAGCAACTTGAGGTGCATTTCTTCTTTTTGCACTTCTTCTTCCCTTTCTCCCCTTCTTCCTCCGACTCTGAGCTGCTGCTACTCTGAGATTCCTCTTTCATCTTTCTCTCCTCTCTTTTCTCCGCTTCCTTTCTCTCCTCTTTTTTACCCCTTTCCTCTCTGCTGTCCATCTCCTGTCCTCTACCAGCACCTCCACGACTATCTGCTTTCTCTTTAGCCAGCGTTGGCACTTTGTAGGTGGAGTCTTTCTCTGGCAGGCCGGTTTCTCTATCTGGAGCTCTCAGTTTAGCCTTTAGCAGTTTCTGATTGGCTGTGGCTGTGGTTGTGGTTATGGGGGTGTGGTCCCGTCTGACCCCCCGACCCTCCAGCAACATCAGAGCCTTGGTCTTCTTGGTCTTGGGGGAGGTGACACCTTCATGGTCGAGCTTCACAAGGGGCTCCGCAGACAGTGGCTTGCGCCTCACAAGCGAGCCCATGTCATTTTGCCCTGAGCTGGACTTGGGTCTGGAGATGGGGCTGGGTCTGGGGCTGGAGGATAGCTGGTCGGATGGCATCTTCAGTTTGGGTCTGAGGGCAGATGATGAAGATAATGAAGACAATGATGATGAAGGTCTGGGAGTCAGTGAAGAGCCAGGCTTGCCTGTTGACAGCCTGGAGGTGGGGCTGGGTATGAGCCCAGAGCTGAGGCTAGGTCTGGAGCTGCTGTGATGGTCCGAGGAGGGCTTGGTTTTGGGTGTGGAAGCAGAAGTGGGTCTTGGTGTGGACGAAGCACTTTGCTTGGGTGCAGTAGATGATGATGCTATATTGGGCCTGGACATCGGTCTGTTGGTGGTGGGACTGACACTGCTGGAATTTTCTCTTTCTCTGCGCTGGTTGTTGTATGAGCTGAGGTTGGGCTCGCTGTACAGATCCACAGTCAGGACCTTCCCATAGGTGGAGGGGTAGAGGGATGGGGGTAGAGCGCGGGCAGTTTTAGGAGCAGGAGGCAGGGCTGAGCTGGCTTTCCTGGGCACTGGGTTTGGAAGGGTAGGACTACTTGCAGGGGACGTGGTGGAACTCTTGCGGCCCGGCTTTGCCTGGATTGCCATTGTCGGCCGGGATGCAGGCCGGGGCTTCTCCTGAGCTGCCTTCTGTACAGTAGAGGTCCTGTCCTGGGGAGGCTTGGCTGGAGGCTGGGGTCGCTCTGCAGCCTGGGTGGAGGAAGATGCAGGACCCTCAGGCTTCACGGAGGTTTCTGGAAAGAAGAAGGAAAAACAATAAGAAGTTGAACAACTCTCTGCTTTTTTTGGTCAAACAACTACACTCTAAATGGATTTATACTGGATGTGCTGATGTTTTCATTGTGTGGCTTTCATGTTTTTTGTGGTCTGCAGCCTCACATGCTGAGAACAGTAGACAAATCAGCAAGAAAACAATTCTGAAACAAAACACTGCATATAAGAACTGCTTACGCAGTAGAAACAAGGCCAGAATCAGCAAATCAGACATGCGACATGCCATATATTACAGCTAGAGTAATAGACCCTGAGCTTTACAGAACAACAACAAAGCTGTTTGAGCAAATTCATTAAACTGATACAAAAGAGATGACAGCCATGGTCAACTATGAGATGTCTGATGAAAGGCCTGTCTGAGCCTTGAGCTATTTTTGTTGGTTCTGTTGTTTTACAAATATAAAAAAAGACTCCTCAAAGATGATTTTAGCTTTTTAATGGTCTCTATGATAAATATGCTAGAATAATGACATCAAGAAATTGCATTTTACGCATTTCTATTACTATTCCTAATAATCAACAGTAATGAAGTCCATTTCCAACTGTCCTAAATGGATAAGGCACTCAGGAGAGCAACACACTGCACTTCCACTGAGCCAAATAATTTAAAAATCCATTTCTTTTTTAAGACATTATGCTGAAACATTTGGCTCCAGTGTGTGAAGAGATGGTCCCAAGGAATTACTCAAAGAAGGAAAAAGGCAGCGTATCTCAAATGAAGGCAAATGTGATGGCAGTACTTAAAGTACAGTGCACTAGTTTTATTTTAAGCACCCCTCCTTTATTTTTACCTCCCACGGTACCCAAAAATCTCATTTTCTTTCTTTAACTGAAAAGACATTTAGGTCAATCATTTCTATGAAATTCATATTCATTCACCAGTCCGATGATACATTAGAGTCAAGTTCGATAAGCTCACCTGGTTTGGGTTTGGGTTTGCGACCAGGTTTTCCTTTGATCTTAGGCACAGCCTCCTCTGGCTTTGTGGCGGCCTCTTTGCCCTCTTTGCTGCATTTGCGGACTCGTCTCCTAGAGCAGCTGGCCACGAGTAGTGCAGGGGAAGGCTCAGCGCCTGAACAGAAGCAGAGAGCCAGCAGGCTTCATGGCGAGTCTGAAGAATTGAACCTATATGCTTCTCAAGCTTTCGTCATGACTGCAAGACATTTCAGCTATTCAAGTTTCTTAACAAGGAAAAACAAAGACACCCGAATAAAGGCATGCTGCTGTCTCTCTATCTATCTCTATCTATCCACGCGCATAGCATTCATGCAAATGCAGTCAGACGTGATGCTGCGCACACACGCAGTAACATATCAAGGTTCAAACCAAGCAGTGAGGGTAAGATCAAATTTAAATCTGACTGCATGTGAAAGCACTGCTTCAACGGAGAACTAAAAGCAACAAGAAAAATCTAATGAGGTCATGATTAAATGAGATGTTGCTGTTACAGCATTGTCCACCAACTGAGTGTGTGTGCGCGCGCGCTCACAGTGGATCTTGTAGTCTGGCGGCAGCAGTCTGATGTGTGAGAGGGGGATGCGGCCGGTGTCGCCGTCGTCAAACTCCACCGTGATGAGATCATCATTCTCGTCAATATCGGAACTTCCTGTTTGGTGGGGTTGGGGGGAGGGACAGTCACAAGCAAGAAGAGAACATTTGATTTTGACACATTTTAGAGGTTAAAAACGCCTTGTTGTTGTAACTCATGTATTTTGATTTATATAACTGTGTCACATCCAGTAACACAAGCAATATCGTTTCTTACGATTCATTGCATTAAAGCTCAGCTAACTGAAAGTGTTCAATAAGAACAGAACCCAGACCAGTTTTGTTCCCATTACCATCAGTCCCTTCAACGTAATAAACTCTGATGCATTATACTTTGAAGGTCTGTTAAGCTGTTTTATATTTGTTTGTGCTGCCAGCTACAATTAAATTGTCCATGTAAGAGGATTGTGGATCATATCATGTAAGTGGTGGGTGTGTGTTTTTGTGCTGTTGTTGTACCGCTGACAACAGTGCCGGGGTAAAGGCAGCGGTACTGCTGGCTCCAGTAGGCAGCGATGCGGGTGCCCTCTGGGAGGTAGCGCACAGATGGAGGTTTCACATCGATTATCTGCACATACAGAAGAACTGTTATACATCAACATTATACAACAGACTTGGCACATGCACAAAACACTTTCACTTCAAAGTGTTTCACATCTCATGTATGACAGGAAGTAAAGAGATGTGTAACATTTGAGTCTTCCAAATGTGCAGAGGATCGATAGGTGATCCAGTTTACTCACAGCCTCCTGCAGCAGTTGTTCCAAACAGTAGATGTGCGGTCGGTTCCCTCTCTCCCCCTCCACCACCACGCTGTATCTGCAGGGAAGCAATGTGGGAAAAGGGTCAGGGTCAAAAGTTTGGGGTCAGTGAGACAGCACTTTATCTTAATTGACTGCTTTAATGATAAGCAGGCTGAGGAATGCCTTGTCTTTTAGTAACTACCATTGTAGTGCTTTGGCTCAGGCTAAAGTGTTTTCCAGAGCAGAGCTCGGTTTATACCCGCATCCCCCTGGAATATTAATCGTGCCTGAATAGGGCTTTAGTCTGTTTGTTTTCTTATAATGAAGCTTCTCTGGATTTGAGCCTCAGTTAAATTACATATAAATGTAACACTTTATGTTTTCATGTTTGTGTGTATGCAAGTTTGTGCTTGTTTAAAGGAATAGTTTGACATGTCGGGGACATATGCTTTTTTGCCAAGAGTTAGATGAGAAGATTGACAACACACATGTCTGTACGGTTAAATATAAAGCCACATCCAGCAGCCAGTTAGCTTAGCTTAGCATAAAGATTGGAAATAGCTAGCCTGGGGCTATCCACAGTTCCTTAACTGCCTTACAGCATCTCTAAAGCTTGCTAATGAACACATTATATCTTGTTTGTTTAGTCAATACTAAAGTTTGGCTAGCTGTTTTCCCCTGCTTCCAATCTTAATGCTAAGCTAAGTAGCTGATAGCTTTATGTTTAGTGTACAGACACCACAGATGGCAGTATTAAGTGGTATCAATCTCCTCATCTGACTCTCAGCAAGAAAGAAAATAAGTGTATTACCCAAAATATCTATTTCTTCAACAAAATAAAGAGCATCTATGCATGTATGAAACACAGTGACCAGTTAAAATCCTAGTCTCTGTGTTGTGCACGTAAAAAAAAAAACCCTGCAGACGCTGCCTAACAATAGTTTAAATGTCTGGGGGTTTATCCAGCCATGCGCAGCTTAAACAGGTACTTCTCAAATCAAGGACAGCAAACTTTACAGGGGAAGAAAATTGGAGCACACTGATTGATTTACAGCTTTTAATAGTGCAAACAGATGTGTGTGTGTTTCCATTATTAAAAAACTGCAAATCCATCACTGTTCTCCAGGCTTTTTTTTTTAACCCAATGAAGTTTAAAGTCTGTACTCACATGTCAGGGGAGTGTACAGTGTTCACATGTCCCGCGTACAGTAGTTGGTCGTCCATCGGGATCAAAACTCGGAGTCCATCCACCAGAGAGTCCTTATCCAACACGCACTGCACTGGAGCTGAACACGTACAATAAATAGGCATATCATTATCTACTGTGTAAGCCAAGTCTGTAAGCAGGAAGCAGCAGTAGATGGTGTCTTTGTGTACAGACCAGGTGTGGAGGACCTCTCCGACACGCTGTTGCTGCGCGGTGGGAGGAGTTCATCTTCACTGAAGCTGCTGTCCTGGTTGGGCTCGAAGTCTTCGTCTGCCGCCATGCTCTCCATCAGCCGGCTCACCGCTCCCCTGGAAGGCTGCAAAAACACACACACACACACACACACGGGCTTTATATCACAGCACTAATTATGAAAATCAACTGCCTGAAATGTATTAGTTTACGTTGCAAAAACCCAGATTAAAAAAAAAAAAAAAAAAAATCACAATGATGGTGAAATTCTCCTACTACTAAGGTTAATTTGTGGCAGCCGCCCAAAATACCAGGCTGACACACCACAAATTAACTTTTTAAAGTGAAACAGCAAACATATTACAACACTTATGCTGCTAAATACTATTTTCTGCTGCTCCACCACCACAAAAGAGCTCTGCACACATTTAAGCTGCCTTTTGTGTTTCCAAAACAAACTCCAGTTTTGGCTGGTGGCAGACGGAGGGTAATGCAACACTTTGGCAGAAATCACACGTTGCAAGAGGTTTACTTTTTTCTCTCACTAACTGTGTTAATCACAACAGAAGCTATCAGTTCAATTCTTGTTTATTCATGTTTTTGTGCAACATGGCGAGCTAGAAAGTAAAGTGTGTGTGCACATTTAGTTCTAATAACTAAAGTGTTCTGGTTTTGTCCTTGTCAGGATTATTAAGTTCACATCTGTAATGACTTTGCAGCTGATCCATCATCCCACTGACCTCTCTGGCCTTGGTCTTGGCTTTTGGTTGGCTCTTGCGTGCCGGGCTGAGGCTTAGAGGGACAGGGCCCTCTGGGATTGGACTACACAGAGTGGACGGGCTCACAGGAAGAGGAGAGACCTTCAGCTTCTTTTTCTGATTTACAAAAATCACAACACACAGAATTAAAACATGCATATGACGGATGCTACTGAGGATCTACTGGACAGATTTATATTTTCTAACACACACACACACACACACACACACACACACGGAGGGTGGGATGATGCCAGGCTGCCTGCAGTTGCCCATTCTTGTCAGCAACACGACACAGGCAGCAGGGGAGTGCTGCAGTGACTGATGTACTGGGGAACCCTGCTGGCACTCTGACACATACACTTAAACACACACTCATGAACACAGAGGTGTTGAGGGAGACAAAAGGATGTGAGGGAATGGGAGTTTGAGGAGAGGAGTGAAACAGTAACAGAGAAGAAAGATAAGCAAAGTACGGAGGGGGTAAAAAAGAGTCTCTTTGTTTTTCCAGTCTCAGTTGAAGAATAACAACCCGATGAATAATTAACGTACTTTCACCGCATCTTTCCCCTCTCTGCTGGGCGGAGTGGGTTTGGGTCTGGAGGCGGGCTTTGGGGTGAGAGGTGGGGCTGAGCTGGAGGGGGAGCTCTGACTGGTGGAAGCAGAGGCAGACACAGACATCTGACTGGCCGAGGCGGTGGCATCATGGAGGAAAATCCTCTCACTGCGTCGTCGGTTCCAGCCCTCGTCCTCGCTGAAGCCTCCGACCCCAGAGCTGGTGGGGAGGTCGAAGCTAAACTGCCGTGGCGACCGGGGAGAAGGCCGTGGTTTGGGAAGAGGCTTGTGTTTGACTGGCTGTGCTTCGTCTTGCTTGGTGGGGCTGGTCTGGTCGATGCGGCGGGTTGCCGGGGGCAACAAGGGGAGCTCTGGGACAGAGCGTTTGCCGTGCAGAAGGGAGGGGAACTTTCTCAGCCGCAAGTCCGAGCCAGAGTCCGACCACTCACACTCGGATGACCCTGATGGAGGAGAGGAGAGTGTCACATGATGGAAAAACTCTTCCTGTCTCACACACTTTACAGAAACAAAACACAGCCTCTTCCCATAGACATGCAGACAGTAATAAACCCAGGTGTTAGATTCTCTGAAATCAATAACCCTGTGAATAGGACTATTGATCAATTTGAAAATAATACATAATTCAAGAATGAATCATTACATGCACCTTGATGTGACAATTATAAATTAATGGTTATTTAACCATTAATCAATAACACAATCCTGAATAAATGCTTAGGTGGCTCAACCACCAAAAATTACAATTATAGCCTGAAATGCTGTCAGGGAAACCTGTGAAATTTGTAAATGCAGGAGAGTTGGTGCAGCGAACAGGTTGGTCTATGTTTTCTTGAAATATAATAAGGAAAGCCAAATCGCTGTTATTTTCTACTGAATAAACAGAGATTCTGTCAACCTTCAATGAATTTGTGAAGATGGCCACTGCGTGTTGCATGCTTTGTTTGCATTACTAATTAACATCATTCAGGGCGTAGAATTCCTATAAAACTATACACCGATCAGCTATAACATTATGACCATGTCATTTCAGTGGGGGTGATATATTAGGCAGCCAGTGAACATTTTGTCCTCAAAGTTGATGTGTTGAAGCAGGAAGGATTTGAGCAACTTTGATGAGCAAACTGTGATGACGACTGGGTCAAAGCATCCCCAAAACTGCAGCTCTTGTGAGGTGTTCCTGCTCTGCAGTTGTCAGTCCAAGGGACGAAAAGTGGTGAAGTGGTGACAGGGCCACTGATGCATGTGGGGAGCGAAGGCTGGCCCGTGTGGTCCGATCCAACAGACGAGCTACTTCAGGTCAAATTGCTGGTTCTGATAGAAAGGTGTCAGAGCACGCATCACAGTTTGTTTCGTAAAGGGCCCCGTAACTGCAGACCAGTCAGAATGCCCATGCTGACCCCTGTTGACTGTCGAAAGCGCCTGAAATGGGGATGTGAGCATCAGAACCGAACTACGGCGCAGTGGAAGAAGGTGGCCTGGGTCCTGGACATTGGGTCCTGCCATTCATGTGGATGTTAGTTTGACACGTAACACTGTTGAAGACCATTTACACTCTTTCAAGGTCTGATGGCTGTGCCCTCTTTCAGCAGGATAATGCACCCTGCCACAAAGCAGGAAAGTTTGGGGTTAAGGTGTTGACTTGGCCTCCAAATTCTCCAGATCCTTGAGGACTCACCTTACGGGACTTAAAAGATCTGCTGCTGACATCTTGGTGCCAGATACCACAGCACACCTTCAGAAGTCTAGTGAAGTCCATGCCTCGACGGGTCAGGGCTATTTTGGTGGCAAAAGGGGGACCGACACAATATTAGGCAGGTGGTCATAATGGTATGGCTGATCAGTGTATTTTGCACAGACTAATGTTTTTTGTCTTAATTTTGGAATTTGGAGCTGTTGTCAGGCAGTTTCTTGGAGGGGATTTCCCACAACGGACCAGCACGAGGTCTCTCCTCAAACCATTTCGGATGCCACACAGCAGATCAAATCTGAAATGTCCATTTCAACAACAAAAAAAATCAACTGATATAATCCAAGTCAGCCAATAACATTCAAGGATGGCTGACTACTCTTTGGGAGCAAGTGTCTGAACTGGAACAGAAAGTGAGCTAAATGAGGATAATGCTTATGATGTGGTTGATGTATGGTTTACGGGTGGAGACTCTTGAAAAAGAAAATCCATACCTTAAGGTTAGGGTGGAGGATGCTGAAAGCAGATCTTTGAATCTGTGTTTCATTTAAGTTCCTGAAATCGCGAAGGGCAGCGATGTTGTCAGCTTTGTGAAACAACTTATCCCACTTGTCTTGGTAAGAGAAATTTTCTTACTCCCCCAGTCACTGTGAGTGTGCACCATTCTCACACCTTGCCTCAGCAGGATGCCAGAGCTTGTCCGTGGCCAATCCTGGTACAACATCATTTCTAGGACACAGTGAGGATTCTTCGGCTTGCAAGGAGTAAGCAGTGGCTCTTGCATAATGAGTTCAATCCATATGTCAGCGCCAGGGCTACTCAAGAAACGCATGGAAATTTGACTGTTAAGAAGAAACTCCGAGAGACCTCAGCATGAAATATTCAGTATTGTATCCATCTACATTGAGAGTGATCATTGATGGCAATCCAAGTCTGTTCAGCCACCCTTCAGAAGCAGTCTTTTCTTTGTGACTTCTCATAACATTTTCCATGATGGAATACGTATGTGTTGTCATCATTCAAGCGAGCTCCCCTTTATTTTCTTTAACTTCTTTTCCTACCTTAACATTAACTGAGTCACCCTACTTGAAAGGACTATTGATTAGTATTATATAGTGCGGGGCTACTGTGACTGGTTAATGCATCTTTGCTTTTTATGATTGTCTACAGCACTTTTTTTTGAGTTGCCACTCCCCAACACCTTTTAAGATTTGGATGGTACAGACTGTAAACACTGCCGTAAATTGTGTTATCCTGTGGCCTTCAGCTACAGACAATCAAAAACTATCATTAATAATGTGAAAAAGACTGCTCTCGTGTGCTATTCTTAGTTTATTTCTGTGCATTTTACTTTCTCACTTCTGTTTGAGCCCATGTTTATCAAGGGATGAGGGTTTTCTGTAACTAATAAAATTCACTTGAGCTTTTGCCCTGTGGTGTTTTTATGTGTGAATTTATGTCCTATTTTTGTTTGTTTTTGTTTTTTGGTTATTGGTGATATCAACTCCTGCTAGTTAAACGTTATGCTAGTGGTGTTTCTCAACAGGCATTGTTCTGGCTTAATTCTTACCTTCACAGTCGTCATTGTTTCTTTTTGTCACAACCCATATTAAGAAGGGTGTACCACAAAAATCTATATTTCTTCAATTTTTATTAATGATTTTCCAAAAATGCGTTGTATTTATTTTGTTCAGTTATATGCAGATGACACTGTTACATATAGTTTAATTTTTCCAGAGATATCATGTAGCAGAACACCTCTGAAACACACCTTCATCCTTTTTTAAAATTGTGCCTAGAATCTTAAAGAAACTGGGAGACTTGCCTCTAAGTTTAAAGCACCATCAGACTGGAATCATTTGCTCTCTCAGATTTATTCATTATTTGCACTTTATTATTTACTCTGCTCATGTACCTCAAATGTACTTGTTCTTGATTGTATTTACCTTAATTTTCAGTTTATTGGTCAACTCAGTACATGGACCAGAGATGTAATGTGTGTGGTATGGGACTGTGGTGGAGCCCTTGTCTATTTGTATTTTCTTGTTGATGTTACTAAATGTATTGTTTTGTATGGATCATTTAATTTATTAACATGATTAAAATTAGAAATAAATAAATACCTTTTCACAGACATGACACTTTGTAATGCACAACTCATTTGTATCGGTTGTGTTGTGTTACCCAGAGTGCTTTGCCTGCTGCGGTGTTTGCCGTCATGGAGAAGGCTCAATGGGGTGGAGCTGACTGGGAGCGCGCTCGCCGCAAACCTGGCCAGCAGACCCAGCCCGCTCTCCTCACAGCCGCCATCATCGTCCGAATCGGACTCATCCTCATTGTCGTCGTCATCCTCGGAGGTCTCTGTTTAAGAGAAAAGATTTTCAGTTCTGAGATGTGGCTGCAGCATGGGTCTGGGCCAAAGGTCAAATCACTTCCTATTGTTTCTACTCACTGCAGACACAAAGACTGCACCACAGAGATGTTGAATTAAGAAAATCAAGATGCAACTTTTCTAACACAAGACACTGTGGTAGCATGAATCTGACAATAACAGACTGTCTAGACAAATACCCAGATAGACACAGACGCACACACAAGCATTATCTCACAGCTTAACATCTAGGCTGATCAGAGACAAGACTGGAGAGAAAGGACAGAGACTGACAAACCACTGCAGCCTGCCTTCACAATGTAATGCAGAGTAAGCAAGATACAGCAGGAAAAACTGATTTAGCACATACATGCATATGAGATACACACAGCTGCTGAGACCATGTTAGCTGAAACTCTGACTCAGATATAAACTATTGTATGTGTGCGAGCACGCGCACACAGACACACACACACAGTATAATACTGCGGGTTAGCTGTGTGTTTCTGGTAGTTAGCAGTTAGGTCCATGGCAACAGATGAGCAGGAGGAGGGTCTCCACAGGGGTTAGGGTGTTAACATTGAGGGTGGATGCACAGTACAAGATCTCTTCAACCACCAGACAACCTAACTTATTATAGTAGCATAAAATTAGCTATTTTGTATTTTTATTTAAAAATATCTTAACACCAGGTTGAAAAGAAGGGTTATGCAGCCCTCTGTGTTTAAAGTTTCGAGTACGTCACACCTCTAACCACACCAAGAGGTGATGTCATGGTGTACCAGAGTACACCTGTACATCACTGCCGCAAGGTGTTAAACCAATGGAGGTCAACAAAAGCTGATGAAAAGGATTTTAGCAGCATTAAGTTGCTCTTTAACTAAAACAATAATGCTTAATTTGATTTATAAGGCTTGTTTGAATTAAACTGTTTACTTTTGTTGTGGTTCCATACAAAAATAAAATGGACCAATTAAAATAAAAAAAATTAAAAAACTTATTTAACTTACTAATTATTGTTTTAGGAGCCAAATCTGGTGCACCCTGTACTGTGAATCCACTATGTGCTAACAGTAGCAAGCAGATGATACAACAGGTAGGCACTGAGAGGACAGCCCTGTGAGGCCCCTTGGTATAACATGGTTCATTACATCCTCTGTCCCAGCAGAGCACAAAAAGTCTTCCTTTAAACTTTTAAAAGCCATCAGGAGAAAGTTTTGGGTAAGTGGGGGTAACCATGGCTCTCATTAGCGAGCTTTGATTTGTGAGAACAGTAAAAGTATAAAAACAAAAATAAGGTAAAAGATAATGTTCTGTGTATGTAGTTCAATTTCAGCATAGCCCATGTTAGAGGTCAAAAAAGAATAAAGGGAGGGGCACCTTCTACTTACAGAGCAGGTGACAGGGGTGTGGCCTCAGGCAGGGCAGGGCGGGGCAGCGCAGCGGCGAAAGCGCAGCCTAGCCATAGCATAGCCTGGCCTTAGCAAAGTCAAGCTTAAGCAAAGCTTTAGCCACAGCTTAGACTAGCTGTAGCGAGGTAGCATAGGCTCAAGGCTGCGCTAGTCCTTGCCAAGCTTCTGTAATGTTGCAGCAGCAGCACAAGCACATGGAACAAGGCTGAGAGACACTCAAAGCATCATGGGTAAGACAGCGGTGGGGGGGGGGGCAGAGGTGAGGAGGGAAAGGTAAGAAGACAGAGCAAGGTGTCTGAGAGCGCAACGTAAAAGGGAAAAGGGTTATTTGAAGGTTTAGTAGACAGAGGAGCTCTATTGTCCAAATATCCCCAACATGTAATATGGTGCCATTCAAGTTTAGAATGAGTAGGAATGCATTCATTTCCCCCACATCGCCAAAAAGCTGGACCACATCATCAATAAACATTTAGTCTGATGTAAATGTAACTAACCTTACTAAAATAGAAAAAAAATTATTATTACTTTTCCCTTTACTTTATGACCATTTAAACTGACCAGGAAATCCACCATCAACCTTCTACATGTTTCAGTTTTCCAGATGTAAACTTTTAAACTTGAACAGTGTTTTTCAGACTTTGCCAGGAGGAACTGAAGGGATATTTGACGAACAGAGCCGTCTTAAGGATGTGTGAGGTGCAGTGGCAGCTGGACAGAGTGACAGAGACGGACAGACAGATGAAGCAGACACAAGGACCACAGCGCTTCGCTTTCTGTGCCAATTAAATCAACACTTTTAATAAAGCTTATAGGTATCAAACTGCAATACAACTTTATGAAAAAAATCTCACAATTCACACAATTTTTCAATGTACAAAATGCTACAAAAACACGATTTGCAATCCAGGCAATTAAAAAAAAAAAACACATAATAGAAATAGGTAAACTCTTTTTTTTTTTTAAAAGGCAACTTTGCAGAGAAGCCAGCAGCAAGAGAGGTAGGGATGGTCAAGCTAAAGCACAGTCTGAAAACAGCTGCCTTAGCAAAATGCAAACAAAGACACAAGCTGTGACAAGGCTCACAGACACATTTTTGTCTGACTCAACAGCGAGGGGCGAGGAGCTGTAGGATATGGTCAGTAACCTTGGTCGAAGGAGTCGTCAGAGGAGCTGAGGCCCGCTTCCTCCAGCAGCAGGGATAAGTGCTTGTGTTTCTTCTTCTGAGACTTTTGACTGGATAGCAGGGATGTCGGCGACGATGCAGACCGCCTCTTCCTGGTCAGGTTGTCTAGGGAACGCGTCCCTGAGGGAGGGGGCCAGCCCCTTTGAGCAGAAGTGCGCTCCTCTGAATCTGAGTCTGGTGCAGAGAAAGTACGGTTAATGATTCATAACCCATGAGTCAGTTTTTTAAGCGCAAGTCTGGCGTTATTTATTTTCTTGTAAACAAATCCCATAAAAATACCAAAGCCAACTATTTCCTAGGCCGTCTCTCAATTTTTTCCCACTTCACTACCCTGTCTGTGGGCCTTTATCTTCTACTGAAGATGTAAAATCTCTTACAACAGGTCACATATACATTGTTCTATTCATACTTGAACAGGACGAAATAGTACTTTTGCTGGGAACTATTTTCAGTGGCAGGTGAATACACATTTTGCGCTCTAGAGTATTTTAGATATCAAGCTTTGGACACACCGACTATTACTTGTTGTTACTGTTCATGGGATTTGTTGACAACAAGAAAACAAAAGTAATCGTAACTCAAGACTCAACTAGTAAGTGGAGAAATATCAAGACAAATAGAGTACTTCCAGCCTTATCACTTTCTACAAACTAGAACCAGAGGTACAGCACAGAGTTACTGACAGCAGTGGTTTGATGATGGTTTCTAAAAACATTACTTGGACTTCATTAGTTCTGATCTGACAACATCAGTCATATAAAGCAGTTGTGTCTCGTCTCCAGGTACTCACTGTTGGAGCAGCTGCTGAGCTCTGATCTCATGGGAGAGAACAAAGCAGTCTTCTTCTGACCTTTCTCCTTCTGGACGGTCTCCGAAGCAGAAGCCTTGGCAGCCATTTTGTGCTTCCCTCCTTTGACAGACGGGTGGATGCCACGCTCCTTCATCTGACTTTCCACAGACTTGCCCTTCGACTTGTTAACTACTTTTGAGCTGGAGGCAAGTTTGCGAGACGCACTGAGTGAGCCGAGCTGCGAGAGCGAGAGCGCTCTGTCGAGGTCTGACGCCAGCTGCTCCTGCTCACAGACGTGGCCACGCTTCGCCTTCTGCTGAAAATGCCACAAAAAACACAAAGAACTTCATTAATTTACTGGAACAATGGCATATTAACACTGCAGCCATAATCAAAACATGCATTTCCAAGAGGCCTACCTCCAGAGAATGACTAGTGGATGGCTCCTGGTCATTCCAGCTCTTCTTCTTCTTTTTCTTCTTTTTCACCTTCACTCCTCCACTTCCTGCCTCCGTCTCCTCTTCTTCTCCTCTGGACACCCGGAACCTCTTCTTCTGTCCCTCCCCAGCTTCAGAGTCCTCCGAGTATTGCACTGTCCTACCCACCCTGAGACATCGGAATATTTGCACTGTACATGCCACAACACCAAAAAACATGCAAACAGAAAAACATGCAAAATTGGTATAAAAATGGTTGAATTGAGCTGTAAGTCACACTCACTTTCCAGGCCTGCTGTCCAGTTTAGGAGGTGTAGTTAAGTGTTTCCTTTTCCTGGGTCGTCCTCTGCCCCGCCTTGTCAGACTCCGCCTCTCATCCTCCTGCTGCTGACGCTCACTGACATATGCATAAAAGAGTTATAGGTGTATGTTTGTCTAGGATGGCGGCGAGGGAATGATTGTTTTAGTCGTGTGTATCGCTGTGTAATAGCAGTAGAGTGGTTAAATTATCTCGTATGTGGCTCTTACAGTAAGTATGTGCAGCTACGTGAAATAACACTCACCGTTTGTCTCTGCGTCTCTGCAGCCTGCTCAAATCTCTCTGCTTCTCCTTATACGTCTTCTGCAGCTCGGCCAGGCGAACGCGGTATTCCACTTCCACTGCATCCAACACGTCCACAGACATTTTACTGTACAGCTACAGAGGTGAGAGGAAAGTGTCACAACATTTCACAGACGGGCACATTTTCTTCTCTGGCTGACACTGCTCTTCATCTTACCGGCTCCTCCTTCCTCTGCCTCCAGCTGTACTTCTTGTTGGGGTCCAGCGTTCTGGGCAGATCAATGTGGGACTGTTTCTCAATGGCCTCCAACAAAATCTGCCTGCTTGCTTCAAGAAGACAGTCCAAACCCTCTAAAGTCAGATCTGAATGGGACGCACATGAATATTATTAGTTTTAATTTAACCATTTCTTTTTATTCCTCTCCTCTCTTATTGCCCTACATTTCCCCACCTCTTACCCCCCTTATATCCACTCACCTCGCTCCAGGCTGATGTTCTCCATCTCATGCTGGGCCATTTGGCTAAGCAGGGCCATCCCCTCTAGTGCCACCATCTCCAGAGCACCGGCGCTGCTGCAGTCTGCACCCAGGGGAGGGTTTTCTATTTGCGGTATGAGTATTTGAGCAGGCGGGGTACAGGGGCGTGCCTGGGCCATTTCACTGGCCGTCAGCAGAGCAAGCATCCCTGCCATGGGATCCTCTGGACCGGTGACCAGCGTGAGTGGGGAGTTGGAGGTGGGATGAGGATAAATGGGAGTTTCAGCGACACTTTCTTTTTGAATGGGAGTGTGTGAGTTGATTCGAGTGTCTGGCTGTTCTTGGTCACACATAGCACTGGTGGTTTGCTCTAGTGACGAGCACATCAGACCTGATTCCTGGCTGTCTGAATCTGCAGTGATGCATGATGGGTATCGTTCTGGATCCTTGATGACCTCTGGTTTCGGCTCGGCTTCTGTGTGTGGAGGAGGCAGGGGATATGCAGCCTGACAGGAGTAAGATGACACCTCCATTTTGATTTGCCCTCCTTCCTTCTCTTCCTCCCTTACTTCTTCCAGTCTTTTAGCTCGTTGCAGTGGAGGGCTGGGGACACAAAGAGGAAGCGTTTGAGCATGGGGCTTCTGGGCTTCCCCGTCTTCGTCTCTGTCCTGGCTGGCTAGCACAGGGCTGCAGCTCTGGTGAAGGGGACCCAGAGGTTCTGGCGGCATGTCAAGCTGAGGCGGCTCCACGCCGGGTTCCTGCTTGAGAAAAGATCCCGTCTTTGACGGCTCTACTTTCTCTGGCTTGATGTCTGCATCCAACAGCCTTGAATGGAGGTGGGCTGAGGGCAAAGGGGCAGCAGAGGCAGGAGAGCGGGAGTGGTGGGGTGGGACAACTTCTGTGTTTGCCCCTGTGGGTGCTGGGATGTGATAAGGGGGGAAAGTTGAGCCAAATGGGGCACTGATGGACTGGTATGGGTAACCTGGAGGGAGATCTGTCATAACAATAAAGCAAAAATACAGAAATTAATACCAAAATCAAGCACAGGCCTGATTTATCCATTACTCAAACATTCTTCAATATTTCACACTACTGGAAACTTATCTTATATACTCAGCCTCATGACTGAAGCTCATAAAGTATCAAACAAACTAGATGAGCTCCAACATCTCATAAACCTCCTGTATAATATACAAACATTTAGCCACAAATACACAAGAATACAAGTGTCTCTAACTCGGTTAATATACAGGGTGAGCAGCTGATGACTCACCAGAGTAGATGCCTTGAAAGGACGCAGAGGCCGGCTTCTGTCCCCTTCTCTGGTCCCTCCGTCCCACTTCGCCCTCCTCGGACACCTCCTGTTTAGGTCGCCGTGGGGAGGATGGAGGCGGAGAGGCTGAGCGTGGAGAAGGCGGGTGAGGCAGGGGTGTCGGCGGGTGAGACAACACTCTCTGCCCACCTTCCTCTGACTTGAGGGTGGTCACTGGCGAAGGGAGCGGAGGCAGCGGGGTGAGGGAGGAGGTAGACGGGGTTGGCGAGCGAGAGTGGGGGGGCGGTTTGCGGGGGTGCAGGACGGGTGAGGGAGACGGGGAAGATACCGAGGTGGGGCGGAGTTTGGGGTCGGCGTTCCGCTTGTCTGCTTTTTCTTCCATCTCCGGCCGATGCTCACTGGCCTTTAAACGCTCCTGAAACACGGGGAGAGGAGACGGCTTTGTATTCATGATGTGACATATTCAAAGTATAAATATTAATTTGTGGTTGCATTGTTTAGACTTCCTTGACCGTAATCTTCTGCGGCTGCAGGATGCTGTGTAAGTGGCTGTTCAGTGAATGTGTTGTATTTTATCATAAAAGTGTGTGAAAAACACAAATGAGCCACAAAGTTTAACAAATTAAAAATATATTTTTGACCCTTTTTAAAAGATAAAAGTCTTCAGTAGGGATATATATCATACATATTTGGGCATGTAAATGTCTTTGAATATGGGGTTTGACGTATGTGTAATTATTGATGGGTGAGAGCTTAACTACACCAACTCCACTTACAACTAGCTGTGCGTTCCTCTGCAGCTCCAGGACCTGCGCGGTGTGCTGCTGGATCATGAGCAGCTCCTGTTGCCGGAGCATCTGCTGCTGGGAGAGGAGCTGGAGCTGGGCTGCATGCTGCAAGGAGCTGCCTGTACTGTATATTCCCCCTGACCACACAGGGGCTCCACGCTCCAGTACATCACCTCCTGCAGAACAATGGAGGAGGGCACGATTAAAATCCATATTTAAAATGGAACACTGTTAATGTAGCATTCTTTCAAAGTTGTTGTATTGAAGGTAAAGAAATGAGCATGTTTGACAGCGTTGTTACTGCCTCATTTCTAAAAATGAAGACTATCGTACAATCCCTGGAAAAAATTTACAATTTACCAACAGTGCTTTCAGCTAACTATTTGAACTGTTTACCAAGTACTTTAAGCTAAATGTTTATACACCTTCTTAATCACAAGATTTTTGTTTCAGCTAATGTATGTGCCTATATTTTTAATCAAACTATAATTTATATATTTTTTGAGCTACGATATTTCCATGTACTCCATTGGAGATGTAGAAGTGCCGCCTGGGTACAAGTACCCTGTTTGGGAATCACTGCTCTATTGTGAAGCTATTAGGTTTGTTTTCTCTTTCACTTTAGAGAAGAGGATAATCATGTTTCAAGTGCATCACAGCGCTGTCCTGTTTGTGCTGTAAAGCATCAGAAAGCAAAAAAACTACTGCCACACAGTTCACAATAACATATGGAGGCTGTTAATATTGCTGGACAGGGTCTTATTTGTATACAGTAATTACTTATACTAACATCCGTTTCAGAATGAATGTGGTAATAGTTTATTTTCGCTAGTATGCAACACATAGTAATTTTATAAGTGATAAAATCTGCAAACCAACATTATGCTTCTACTTTAGATTCATGTACATGCACACACACACACATTAAGAGAGAGCGGCTTTCATACCATAGTGTGGCAGGTGTTCAGTGGGGATGACTATTAGCTGTCCAGACTGTGGGTCCCTGGCAAACTGGTAGTGAGGGGGTATGGAGCCTGGCAGAGAGGGTGGGTAGCCTGGGGGGAGGGTCTGGTGGAGTGAGGAAGGACCCAGGCCTGAATGGGAGAGCAGGGGAAGAAATAGGTGAAAATGGAAAGAAAACATGGAAAAGGAAAAAAAAAAAAATTCTCAGCTTAGGTAAAACCAACATTTACTTAGCATCATTCTTCACCCAGTGTTTATACCCATGTTGAAGCCATATGGAGGTATTTAAGCTCACACAAGTATGTATGTCTTGATGCTGTTATTTCTGGACAGCGAGCGCTGGAGGAGCAGGAATGTCCTGCAAAGATCAGGAATGTCTGAGGAACTTGACCCCTGGAGGCTGCTGCTGGACGAGCCACAGACAGACAACACCTCCCTTTTTTGCTACACCAATCAGAAAAGGCTACACAAGTGCATGTAAAATTTTGCAAGCATTCTTCATGCTGGTGGTGAACTGATTTAGACTCTTTAGTACCAGGTTGGATAACTGACACAGTAAAACATATATGCTCACTGGAAAGGCCAAGAGCTGCACACTGCAAACTATAGTACTACTAACTACACCTTGCAGATGACATTTAGGGGATATATCAAGTGGCAGCTCACATGAAGACATGAAAGGTCATTCAAGTCCGACAAAGAATCAACTTCTGCATTTATCATGCATGTGGAACACTTGAAAATATTGTGCCAATAAATTAAAGCTAATAACATGTAATTGAAAGGTTAGAACTTGGTATTGAAATTCAGCTTGAAAAATTACTTAGAACATTCAAAAATGAACTGTTTATCAAAATCAGTGCAGATCAATTTTCTGATAATAGACTTATGGGGTCATTATTTCAGTACCTATAATCACTTTTTTTCCTGATATAAGAATTTTCTTATCTAATCATTTGCTTGTAATAGTAAGTGTCTTTCATCGGGTGTAGGTCCACTTACTGTAAGGTGAGCTGGAGAGCCAGACTGGGGGAGCCCCAGGACGGGGCATCCAGGGGTGAGAGGTCAGAGTTGAGGGGTCGGGAGGCCATCGCCCTGCCCCTGCCAGGGCGGCCCCTCCTGTTACCATAAGGTTGGGGGTCATGAGGCTGGGTGTCATCATACTAGCTGTCAGGCCGCTAGACAGCGGAGCAGGGTGCATCTGAGTAAACTCTGCCAGCTCCTTGGACTCTCTGGAAGTAAACACATTTGTGTTTTAGATATTGTGTGTTTAGAAGAAGATTTTATTAACAAAAATATATGCAATTTCTAATTAATAACACCATTTCAATTAGCAAGCATTCGAATTTGGGTTAATAAGGATAAATTAGCACATGGGCTAATCAGCCACACCCCCTTACCTGAGCACTTTCTCCTGCTCGCGCTCCAGCCGGCCAGACAGCAGTCTGTCATCATGATGACGAGCATGGTCGTCCCCTCGCTCCTCATCTACGATGGGTTCAGACACCGAGGTAAAGAACAAGATTAGATGTTCAGTAGTTGCATCACTGAGGCTCCTTGAATGTTTAAACCCTGATCATGTAATATACATTAAAAGAAAAAATTATAAATAGGAGCTGCAAAGTAGGATATGCTGGATGGCTCATAGGTAAGAGGAAGCAATACTGAAAAAAATATGTGGTGACAAGGTGACACCATGGCTATATAATGGTGACACGACACAGCATGCCAAAATGAGAGGAGAAGCTAAAAATACAATGTTGGGCCACAACCTGAATACAAAGAGCATGTGCACACATAATGTACAAACCAAACGCACACAGTGACAGCTCTCACTCTGAGTGTCAGCTCTTATCAGTCAATTAGTGATGTGTGAACATAGTATACCACTACAGCCTTTCCACACACACACACACACACACACACACACACACACAGCTTACTATGAGGGCCAACAGCAAGAGATTGAGAGCAAAAAAAAAGGAGGACAGTAGCAGCACTCAACCAAGCAATCTAGAATAAACATGAGGATCTCCTCACAGTCTTTTCCGTTAACCCTCTTCCATCTCGTCCACGCTGACTGAAGGTCCCCGAGCAGCAGAAAGGTTTTATACAAGTGTGGTGAACCCTTCAGTTCTGCTTGTGAAGAGTGTGTGTGTGTGCGCGCGCGCGTGGGGACAAGAGACTTGAACAAACACTGACATGCTCCGCAGGAAAAGGTTTCAAGACTGTTACCAAGGTTACAAGGAGCCTGTCCCACATGCTATCCTCTCTGCATCAGAAAGCCAGCGATTAGCGCTGCACGCCCCCTCTTTCTCCCCGTTCCTCCGTCGCTGGTCTTCCCCTCCATCTCTCACTGTTTTCACTTCTTTTACTTCCCGACATTCCTCTCTCTTCCCATCTGTCAACTTATATCATCTCACCTACATCAGTCTCTTCTTCTTCTTTCTGCTTCCATCCATCCATTCATCTATCTACTTGTGTTTCCTGCGTAAATCCTCTGCTGTTTATTTAGAGCTCCTCTTAGCGTGAGGGGCCAATGCTATTAGACCAATCACTCTGCTCAAGCAAGGAAATAAATAAACGCCCCCAAGAGGGGTGTTCACACGCATGCAAATACACAAACATTTACAGTATCTCACAAATACACATAATTCCTGATATATACTCACACACACACAAACACACACAGTCCGTCACTCTGAAGTCTGATGCATTGCTTAGCAACGCACCCATGGTCTTATTGTAATTCAAGGCTTGTTTGTAGCTTTTAGCTGAGCTCCGTAATGACATGTTTAATGCAGAGAGGGTGGAGGTGGGGTGGGGAGGTGGAGCTGAAGAAAAGAGTGGAGAATGAGCAAGGGGGCCTGAGGTGGGACAAGGAGGGAGTGCCTCTACAAAGGCAGACTCTCTCGGCAAGCGAGCGCGTGCACGAGAGAGAGAGAGAGCGAGAGAGCGAGACAGAAACAAGGAGAAAGACTGATAGATGGAGAGGGAGCACTGTAGCTGAATGACCTTGACGTACAACAACAGAGCATTGTATGGCAGGAATTGCTATGCAGTGAAGAGAGCCGATAGACTTGCCAAAAAGGAGCCTTTCAACAAAATACAACCCATGACGTAATTAGTAATTGTGTTTTTCGACCATTCCAATCACGTCACATGCATGAACACCTCAAAGTCAAACAGGCCTGAGGAAACACAACTTTGATCCGAAAGAAAATGAATCTTCCATTATTCATGGAAACCAAAATGAGGAATCATTTGCTCTTGGTTCATTTAACTGAGGCGATCTGCGTTCCCCTGCAGTGAGATTCTGAGAGAAGCCACGGCAGAGAGTTTAAAGCAAAAGCGGGAAAAACATTAGAAAAATGTTTCAAATAAATGAAGTACACTTGATTTAACTTGCCAGACACCATCATGTATAAAATGACTTGTGTGATTGAATAAGCGTCACCACACGACTCCTGAAAGTACTTCTAACGTACATCCAATAGAAATGCATATTATACCAAAACATGGGGAAACTGTTCCTTTTCATACACAATCACAAGAGGAATGATTCATTTTTCAGTTGAATTTGCACCAAGATCATTTACATGCAAGGAAACAAGGTTTTATAGAAGGTTAGCAGAATGCAGCACAGGATTCAAGTGAAGCGATGACGAGGCGTCCACGTTACATAAATACATCGTTACCTTTAATAGCTGTTTGCATCAGGGTTCTCTGGGAGTCTGAAGGTCCACTGGTCTGTTTACAGGAGCTCCCACTGTCTCTCTGCCGGGCCACAGCTACAGCAATGCCAACCGGAGGGTGGCGTACCTCCCCCTCCGCCTCCCGGCCAAACGAGCGGGCGCTGTCCGGCCGCTCCTGCTCTCTCTTTAGCTGGGGAGGCACCCTCAATGCCCCTGAAGCACCCGATCCAACTGACAGCCTTTCCCTGTCTCTCTCTCTCTCTCTTTCACGCCCTCTTTCTTTCTCCCTCTCTCTGTCTCTTTCACGCTCTCTATCCTTTTCCCTCTCCCTCTCGGCTTCCGTCCCAATGTTAGCCAGACCGCCGAAGGGCCCTCGGCCATCTGCAGCGTGCCTGGACGACCCAGGACCTTCAGCAGCAAAGTTCCCACTGTATTTAATCAGACTCTGCATGGCTGAAACCTCTGTGGGATCCGAACCCGCACCCCCGCTTCGCTCTCCACCACTGGACCCTCCTACCAACGACAACCCAGGTCGGTAAAGCGCAGATGGGTCCAGGTACCGTCTCTGACTCCCCTCCTCACCTGCATGACCATGTCCGTGTTGGGAGGGGTGTGTTTGGGGGGAATGGCTGTGGGCAGAGTGAGGGTGGTTGCTGGGCCGGTGGGATGTGTGAGGGGAATGGGGCATTTGTGTGTGTGTCGGCTGGCTATGGGGGGAGGAGATAGTGTGTCCGTGCTGGGCTGCCAGGGCAGCCATGTGACTTGTGGCATAGTTTGCTAAGGGGCTGATAGTATTCCACTTAGGCTCTGCCCCTGCCCGCTCTATGCCCAATCGGATTGAGTGTTTAGAGATGTCCCTGGTTTCAGGGCTGAACCTTGATTGACTGGAGGAGTTAAACGCGTCCTGGCCTCGTTTACCAATAGAACCATTGGAACAAATGACAGAACCTTCCTCTCTTTGATTGTTTGAATCGCTAGATTGGGAGAGCCGAGGATGCTCCATCAAGCTCCTCTCAGGAATCCTGTAGCTCTCCCTCTCCCTGTTTCTCTCCCGCTCTCGCTCTCTGTCGCGCTCTCGCTCCCTTTCTCTGTCTCTGTGTTTGTCACCGTGCTTGTCGCGAGCCTGCGAGGCGATCTGGATGGGCCCAGCCCGCTCGTCGTAAACCTCCACAGAAGGCACATATGTCGGTGCGGTGACTCGCTGCTCTCTGTTAAGCTCTCTGGGAGTGGAGGGGTGGGGTGGGCCAGCAGCGGAGGGCTGAAGCGCAGGAGGAAGGGTGTAGGAAACGTGGAGCGCCCCAGGTGAGGTGGCCACAGAGTCATTCCTCCTTTGTCTGTCTGAGTGAGAGTTTGAGTTATTTGAGTTAGCGTTAGAGTTATGGTGGGGTCGAGAGCCCCCCTCTTCATCCCGGCCCCCTCTGTCTGTGTCTGGTCCATGAAACCTGCCCGCACCTCCTGCCCCACCCCCACCTGAAGGGAAGGAGGGCTGCGAAGGTGACGGCCTGGATCTGGGCTCCACTGTGGAAGGTTGGGAGTGTGACTTCTGCTGGTGGGGGTGAGGATGGAAGGACCAAATCTCTCTCTCTGTGTCCCGGTCCCTTTCTTTCTCTCGTTCCCGGTCGCCGCTCCTCGCCCTGCGGTCCTCCTCGCTCCTCCCGTCCTGTGTCAGGTCCACCACGCTGTGCGGCCTCTGCTCCTCTCTCGACTGCTCTCTCTCTCTGTTCCTCTCTCTCTCCCTCTCCACCCGGTAATGCCGGTCTCTACCCCCATCCCGGGACAACCTCTGAGGGGGTGTGGAGCTGGACGGGGTGGTCGGTGGAGCAGACGGCGGGTGGAGAGGCAACTGGCTCAAGGAGGCTGGCAGGTAAAAGCCCTCTAAAAGACACAAAACATAAAGACACATGAGTCACACACCCACTACATCAACGCAAACTGCTGAAACAGATGAAGATTCAGAGCATTTCATATGAGTATAATAAATATTTAAATGTAGACTTGCCAAGTAAATGTAACAGTATTTCTTCAGCAGCCATACCCAGATGTATTATACGTTATAGCATGAAAATAAAATAAGAATCTAGGCTAAAATCAGTGTCTGTCAGTCAAATGTTGCCCACTCCCTGCTGGAGGTTTAACCCAGTTCCACAACTAAATGAAAAGGCTTGACACAAAACCTACTTCCACTCAGGTATCACAGGATGTGAGAGAATATGTACACTCAATTCAGCCACTTGTCTCCATGACAGTTGTGGCTGACAGCGACTGACCTTTATGCGAGTCATAGAGAGGGTGTTGGGAGAGCGAGGGAGGATCCAGGTGGCCCAGGGACAGGTAGGGGCTGGAGTACAGGCTGCTTGGCAGAGGAGGGTAGCCTGAAGACAAAAACAGACAAACACAGAATGTGTCACATAATGTAGTTTACACAAAACTGAGACTATTGTGTAAATAATGTCACGGCTTCTGTGAAACTTTTACGAGGACCATTTGGAGCTCCTGGACAACCCCTGGTGATTCGTTGCACGAGGATTTCAAAGCAACTTCTGCTGCCAAGTAACAAACAGAGCATTGGTACTTAAACTCAGAGCTGCAATGAGTCGATTTGCTGGATTGAATTTAGAACATCCATTCATCGTTTGTCTTTTTTCAAGCAGAAAACACCCGATTTAAATGTGAGTGCAGCTTTTCTCCATTTTATGTCATTGTAATTTAAATACCTTCATGCCTTAGACAAAACCTAAAGACGTCAACTTGGACTGTGTGAATTTGTGTTGTTTTTTAATTTATTTTTACATTTGACAGACCAACTGATTGGCAGGTTAATCAATAATGAATACAATCTTCCATTGCAGCCGTATATCCGCCAGAAATTAATGAGTAACTTTAACAAGACCATAAATAGTAGATAAGGGGGGGGGTTGGATTTTGGATTGTTGCATGATTCTGAGTAAAGCAACCCAACTACCAATCAAATGCATGGTTTTTGGTAGGGAAATCATTGCTTTTATATACAGTATTTACACTAAGTTGCCAGTTTATTAGGTACATGTAACTAAAACTAATACACTTCTACAATACTTCCTTCATTCATGAAGGTTATGTTTTCGTTGAAACTGTTTTAGTGAGGTAATGACATGCCTTGTGAGGTGCCTTGTGACTAAGGCAGCAACTGATGAATATTTTCATTATCGTGATCAATCCACTTTGTTATTTTGAATGTCAATATATAGCATAAAATACCCATCCAAATGTTCCCACGGTGACATCATTAAATGCCTTGTTTTGTCCAATAATCAGGCTAAAACTAAAAATTGATCAATTCCCAAAATAGCTGCCTGGTAATTTTCTGTCAATCAACTAATGTTTTAATCAACTTATACTCTCAGTGTTAATTTGTACTAGTCAACAGATTTGAGCCTGTGTAAACCAGATTTGACCACTTTTATAATCATTATCATCATCAGTAACGGTTACCACGTCACTGTCAACTACTGGTTTTGTTCATGAGGTCAGTTTGAGGTTGATGTTGGGCAAGAGTCTGCCTGACAGCCAGCTGCTGCTCTCAGAGACCAGATCTTAATATAGGCCTCACGCCTGGTGTAATGCTCTGGACTTCTGTGTTAAGGCTGAGCTGGCTGCAACTCTGATGCTGGCTGGTGTCACTGCATAAGGCCACATGTTTAAAAAAAAAAAGACTACCACCCAGAGAGGGTGAGACATTCCCTGTTCCCACACTCCAGCCATTCAGGAAATATCAAAGACGCCGCTGCCATTCCAGCATGAAGCGGTGGGGAGCAGAGCCCAAGTATAAATCTGTCTCTTCATTTTGAGAGGCAGAAATGGAGAAGACAGAGGAGGCGGGTGGTGGGGGTGTCACCGGTTAGAGGAAGGCAGAGGGAGACAGAAATATAAGAGGAGTGATGTGAGGAGAGTAAAGGCATGCACGATAGGTTTCTTGCAAAGCTTCCTTTAACCACAGTAACAGCTAACCTTGATCTCTAACAGCTTTGATATGGGGTTCCTCTGCAGCTACGTGCATCCCAGGCAATGTCCACAGTCTGCCTCTTAGCTGGCGCCCAGAAACGTCTCCAGCTTTTAGTAACTTTAGCTGTTATTACAGCCCAGTCACCAGGTATTAAGAATATATCATAGGCTGTGAAGATATTCTATTCATATCAGAGCAAGTCGATTCTGCAGCTACTTCAGCCAGCAGGAGGTTTTGCTTCTTTAGCTTCAAATACTTTTAGCTTCAAATCAGGCTTTAAGTCAAGCGTCAAAAGTCCATCCATCCTTTATCCCTCCGTCTTTGGCTGAATATAAAGTCAAACAGGGTAGATCCAATCCTGTTTTTTGACGAATAGCCGTTCAATGTATTCTGTGATTGCGTCTCAATATAGTAGTTTTAATTGAGAGGCGGAGTCCGCCATTCCCACACACACACACACACACACACACGTATGTAATCCAGCGTTAAAGGAATAGTTCAACATAAAGATATGTATAAGGTAGCAGCACTTTAGCTTAGCTTAGCATAAAGACTGGAAACCGGCGAAAACAAATAGCCTGGCTCTGTCTGAAGGTAACAAAATGCACCAATCAGTTCCTCTAAAGCACAATACTTAACACAGTATATCTTGTTTGTTTAATCAGTACAAAAACCGAAGTGTAAAGACAAATTCTACGCTTTATGGTGGGTTACGTGCCGGACTATTCTTGGCTCCGAGCGGTTGCCAGGGAACCAGCAGAAATTACTGCTCAGACTACTGCCTATAATCACGGGTGCAATCACTTGCCAGTGCCGCCCCCTTGAACCGTCCCTGAATGGCGGAAAGTAAAAATTAAAACAAACGAATAACACCCAATCCGATTTGCTGGGTTTGGAAAGCACTAAACAAGATCAGTGTCACACGGGCGATGCAATCTGTTTTAAAAATGAATCCTAAATTAAATCCGTTCGCCCTTCTCTGTTTACCTTGGCAAAATGCACTGCGGGATACGTTTCCTTCTATCTGACCTTCTACTCCAGCGAGATTTGATAAGGAGACACAAAAGGACAGGAGGGAGTGAGATTCAATCACTCACTGAACAGGTCTTAAGGAGAGCACAGAGACAGAGAGGGTTCCAAGGAGAGGACAAAAGAAAAACCACACAAACATTTACAGTACATACCTCTGTGTGTCTAAAACTGTGTTTATAAGCTAGGTCAGGAGAGAGATGTTGTGGGAAAGTGGGGGCATAAGATCTAAAGAGAGACAGACAAAGTGCATAGTGGACAGGAAGCTCAAAAAAAGAACAAGAGAAAGGAAGATAGATTACAGTACCGCATGACAGGCGAAACTAAGAGACAGGTGGAGGACAGAGGAAACGAGACACATATAGGACAGTGCCAGGAGCACAGCTAACAGCAGAGAGACAGAAATGGAACAGGATGCCACTAGTGTAAGCAATGAGAAACAGAGGAACAAGCCTCCTGGGCTCTGGACGGGAACGGACTGTGAGAAATGTCATGAAAATATGGTTCACTTGTGTCTTTAAGCATCTGAATTATGGACTGAGACAGAAAAAGAGGAGAGGAACAGAAAAAAAAAAAAAAAAGGAGACAGAGAAATGTTTGTTGAGGAGACTGGTGATTTACCTTCATGAGCGTGTGATGCCCAGACCTGAGCCATCTGCAGACCGCTGGGATTGGCCGATCGGTACGCTGCGGGGTCAGAGGTCAAGGACGAGGGGCCTGGATAACCTGACAGGAATGGACTGGAGCCTGCCGGGAAGGCATCGCCTTGAAAAAAAAAAGAAAAGAAAAAAAAAAAAGAATGAGGACTTTCAGTCACCCCCGTAACCACAAGAACCAAACTAATAAACGACAAAGACAATCGATTCATACCGTACATGCTGTCACTTTCTCTGTGTGTGTTTTTGAGTGTGTGTGGTGCACAATCAATACGTGCTGATGGTTCCTTGCAGAGGCAGTCTGTTGTAATAACATTATTACTGAGCCACCATGCACTCTGGTTCTACAAGACAGGCCACAGACAGACTGCACCCGGGAGAAAAGGACAGTTAATGTGACCACCAACTAAAAACCACCATAGTCAGAACAGGAGTGAACTACGAGGGGCCATCGTGAGGGTACCCTGTCTTCTGGGGAGCAGTGATTGGTTGGGGCATAAAGTGAGTTGCGTATACCTAGTTGGGTTAGATTGGCACATTCACTCTCTGTCGCTGTGTAGGTGTTTTAACCGAGAATTTGGTTACCTCTTAATCCAATTGTCTTATCTAGAAGACAAATGTACAAAAAAAAAAACAACCCATTGCTAACACGTCTTTTAAATGCTAGTTTATAAACAATAGGATTGTTTACACACCTTGTATACATCTTTATCTAGTGGACTTAAAATCTCTTTTTTTGACAGCTGTTGTGTGTTGTAAAGTAAAGCCCATTATTAGCTGGTCTAATTTAGCATACAGAACTAGCCTGGGTATACAGCCCTATTTACAAAGTTTAAATCTGCAATTGTCTTGTTTTGTCTGACCAAAAGTCTAAGACCCAAAAGATATTTAGTTTACAAAGAAAAAGCAAATCCTCCCATTGTAAGTTACTCCATGACTTAGTCACATGCTGTGTCCTTTGTCAGCCTTACGCTATATTTTATTATTATTATTACTGTTACAGTAGCAAGTGTCTTCAAAAGTTTTTTTATGATCCCACAGATATTTGCACATCTGGAAATCAACGTTTAAATCCAATATTTCCACAGACTGCGCCGGCCACAGCTGCAGACTTTAACTGACGTCAAGCTAAGAGGAAGAGCAGAGCTGAGTGCCGCTTTGAGATCTTGAAAATACCTGCAGGATAATGTGTAAAAAAAGCAGTCAGTATTAAGCTTTGGCAGATTCTGGCTCTTGGAAAGCATGTGTAAGATCAAATCTGTCTCTAGAGTACTGTATATAAAATATTGTGTTGATATTTAGTAGCCCAGCAATAAATGTGTCTATTTGAATAGTTTCCATCATATTGTCAATTCTTAGAGGGCAGAAAACCCTCTGAAATACATTGGTGGGATGCAGGAACATCACTGATGTCAACCTTTCTCTGTTGGATTCATGTCAGAATCAGTCTTTTCAAAAAATATTTCATCCTTGCATCAAGGGAGGGTTGGTTGGCACTAACTTTTTAAAAAATTAGAATAAAAAGACATTACCATGTAAAAGTATCATTCTGAACCTGATGACGTGGAAAACTGGCTTCAACGTAAGACCGACCGCTACTCCATCTGTTTAATTTGAACAAGCAGTCCATAGCGCACACAGTGATGCGTGTTTACACACACACATACTCCGTTCAAAGCACGCTGACGGCACACACACACCCACACCCACACCCCCTTCACCATTAAAATCAGCAACATCGACAGAGTAAATCCTCATAAAGCATTTCATATCTCAACATGATAACGTTAGATTGTTTTTTATTAGACTCCATCCCCTGCATGTAAACAATCTGACCATCAGTAGACTTTGAACCTTTGAACCATTACTGGCTCTTCCAATCACAACCTCTGAAGAGCTGGGAAAGGTTTCATGTTTAGCTGAGGTTTGCCCCCACCCAGCCCATTACTGAACACACAGCCATTACCCTGATAAAACTAACCATGTGTGTAGGGGAAAGGGTGCTGTCTGTATATGGGCGAGGGGGAAGGGACCGAGTGTGTGTGTGTGTGTGTGTGTGTGTGTGTGTGTGTGTGTGTGTGTTTCTGTATTAGTCCTGTGGGAATCTGAGAGACATGCTGTGCTCAGAGTTTCCTCTGCATCTAAATCAGTACATTAAAACCGCAGTCCGTCAGTGCCTGTGTGTGTACACACACACACACACTATAGTAAATGCAGCTTTCCAATTAACCCCAAATAGATGCACGCACATGCACACACATACAGGAGTAATGCAGTGTGCCTTTATTCTCTGCTTTGAACATTACTGTGTAGGTGGACCTTCCAAACCCAGCCCTATCACACAGATTTCTTCAAGTCTCTCAGTGATTGTGTGTGTGCGTTGCACGTGTGTTTGTGTATGTTCCCTGGGTTTCTGTGTGTAGCTGAAGAGGCTCCGTTGCATCGCTGTATGACCACTGACATGTGCAAGCAGTTCTGTGTGGGTTTGCAGTTAATGCCCTTCCAGTCTGAGACACTGCAGGAGTTTCAAGCACATTTTTAACTATTACATTACTACTGTTCTATTATTTTGTAAGATAGGTTATACTTCTAAGGATTTCGGTCTGTGGTTACTGTTGATAAAAGTGTGGTTTAATACAACAGCAAGCAGAAATAGGAGCAACTGGTGTATCTGTTTGCAGTGCAGCGAAACAAACTCACCCTGTCCATCAATAATTGGCTGTTTTACATCATGTCATGAGCAACCACCATCTGAATTCACAGTTTTCCACTCTGCGTCTGACAGCTCAGTGCGGCTACTCCTTCTTCTTCCATTACTCCCTGCAAAAATTTAAACCCATCCACCGACTGGCCGAACCTCTTTGCTTTGTAGATGCATTTTTGTTTAATGGCCGCGGTTGGCGCTAACCTCAGTGAGAAACGCACTAGGTTTGTGGTGCCTGCTTCACAAATGAAGGCCTTCCTGTGTTTCACAAGTTTAATGCTTTTAATGCAGACTAGCAGCAACACGGAGAGGTTTGGTTTGCATTAGCAGTAACTTAATCCAGCTCCGATACAGGTGTAGGAGAGCAAACAAGTAAACAATGAGGCTGATATCAATGAGACAAAGTTACAAACAATACCACTGAGCTGCATGTATTACACATGCATACGTGCATTGTTCCCTGTGGACCCCACTGCATGGGAAGGTAACCTGAATCCAGTGCAGGAATGGTGGACTTGCTGAATTGAAATATATTGACTGGCCATTGCTGAAAAATATCACCACAAATAGTATCAAAAACTGGCTTTAATCATAATGGTTATATCTTTATGTTAAATAAATCATTAAAAAAAACAGAAAACAACTGTTAAGTTTAGCTCATGAAAAACTGACATTTTGGTGATTTGGGTTTTTACAGGACAGCGACGACAATTTATATTAAGCTGTGTTGCATTAAGAACACATGATTCTTTTATGGACCTCAAATGCTAAAGTCAAATATCTCCTGATATTTACTGACTATTAAACTGTACATTAGGTGGCCTTTTTTTAAGTATCGAAATAGTTTTGGTTAGTATGGTTGTTGTTTTTTAATCCCTGTAACTGTAAAAAGTAATTTGCTATTTGTTACCAGCGTAACATGTGACCTCAAGCATTATGGTAAACCCCAGCGACTCATGACTGCTCTATGGAATTTAATAATGCAAGTTCTTATATAAATAAACCCACTAAAAATTGCTAAGAAACATATTTTCACTGCCACCTATCCACCTTTCACTCCAGCGTGTGTCACGATACGTGCCGACAATGTTGTTCTAAGAAATTATTCTCACCTATAATTCTTTTCTAATTGTTACCTGGTGTGTGGAACAAAACATAGACATACCTCTCCTTGACAAAACACACACACAGAATACATTCACAACCACCACCTGTCAAAGATGTTAAGGTCTCTTGGTGGGATGTCAGCAGTTTCCATTCCTTCAGGCCAAACACCAGGGTCTCACACACACACACGTCAAGAGGCACAGATACCCCACTGGAGTATGGATCAATCTCAGCATCACAGCCGCCTACAGGCCCTTAATCCATGTGTGCAGAGTACAGACACACACACACGTGCACACACACACTCATACACAGAGCTACACAGTCTTCATGCCGGTGATTGGAGAAAAAAAAAATACAATCCCCAAATCCCTTTTCCCCTTCCTGAACAGTCTATGGGAGGAAGAAGAGGGAGGGGTAGAACGAGAGAAAACATTTGCACTCCTTGTTCCAGAAACAACATCCAAATGGTAGCTGTGAGGGAAATGTTTCTTTAAATGTTTTGGAATCACTCTTTCATTACCACCTCTCTCTCAGCCCTTTCCTTCCTTCCTCTCTCTCCCTTCACAACTCCATTCCAGCTTTCCTACCCCCCCCCACACACACACACATTGGCTCCCACTTCACAAGACAAGTTAGTTTGCCATATTGGGATGTGCAAGTTGCCAAGAAACACGCTCCCTCGACTCCCAACGCGTTTTGAGCCTCCACTTTCAGATCCTCATAAGAAAAGTATGTCGATATCAGAGAGTAGAAGGCCTGCTGGAGATAAATTCTGATAAGAGACGCCGCTGCAAATCTCTCACTCACTCACACACACACACACACACACACACACACCCCTCAAGAACAAGACGCTTGATCGCAAATCAACCTAAGATGGACTGAAATGCAACAGAACCCAAAAACAATAATACTGGAACATGTACACAAGGTCCAAAAAAAATCTCTGCCACAAACACACACTCTGTGAACCCATCTGTTATCCATCAGTGGTACTCAGAACAGGGCTAGCGAGGTGGGGGTGGGGGGACTGTCTCTATTGATCTGTTTTTTTATTCTGCAAGAGAAACAACAAAAACAGTAAAATTCGGCTATTTGGCTTCGCCACCGCTAACTGGCACACTGACACTGCTAACCATCCTGTCTTTGTGTGTGCGTTCCTTCAGGTTGTGTGAGTGTGTGGTTTAAATTGTGTCCGTCAGTGATTTCAAAATGTGCTTGTCTGCTTTTCCTGTGTACAGGCTGTTTAGAGGAAACTATTTTGTTTGTGTGTTTGTGAACTCAAGGCGAACACAAGCAAGGTTATCGTTACAACATGTCAACCTTCAGTTTTGCAAACCACACTGAAATGTGTTAATATCTGATGTGGCCTTACTTTGTATTACTGTTCGTTTAAAAAATAAATAAATTACACAATACAGTTAACTGCAGCGTGCACAAATGCTCCCTATACCAACCTCCAGAACCATCTGAAAACACACTACACATCCACCACTTCACCGACAAGAAGAAAATCTGATTTCTTTCTTCATTACGTCGAAGGTGAAAAGTAAGTTACCATAGATGTCACGTGTATGTTGGCGAGATTGCAGATCACACATGTTTTATACATGGTAGTCCCAGCAAATACTGGGATAAAAAGTCCATAAGTTGTTCAGTACATTATCTTGAGACTAAAAGAAGCACAATGGAAACAAAAATTGAAAAATGGACTCAGGACAGCATTGGCACAGACTTCACCATTTCTAAGTTTAAAAGCCAGTTGAGCACATGTTTTTATTTGGTGAATTTCTTATTCTGTTATATGTTCATCGGTGACTGAAGTTCATAAGACAGTGTGTGTTTTAATAGAATACTAGCCTGCAAACTTTGGGCCCACACAAGCTTGTGACTGTGTCATAGCGGTGTCATATGGAGTAAAACTGTGTAAAAATAAAATAGGACATGAAGTTGATAATTATCTATGTATGAAAATCACTTCTCGTGGGAACATTTTCTCTGCTTCCACTGTGAGTAGACTGGCTCACAACAAAGTTAGATGTAATGAACTGGAACCCAAGTCAAAACTAAGAAAATCCACTGCAGACTAAGTGGCCCTGGAAACTGGAATATGGTAGCTACACTAATCATCTTAGACTGATGAACTGAAATTATAACAGGGCTTTTTTACAGCAGACAATAGTCTAAGCACAGATGTTACTACTAACATAAAAGATGGCTCAAGTGTCCTGGTGAGTCATGACAGTGTGGCAAAAAACCTGCATGCACAATACCAGGTCCCTGACACTGAAGAAGCTAAATGGAACTCAATAGTACAACAGCCAATTTTATTCACCTCAACCAAAGAACAAAAAAAACCCCAACAAAGTTAGTGTTTTTTTTTTTCCTTGGAACTCTCGGAAACTTGATCTGACAGTTGGATGGAAACGCACCTCATGTGTGTTTGAGACACACTTAGAAAATCTCCTGTGAAGACAGCAGGTGTTATTTTGACACACACCTCGATACCAGCAAATGGAAACTCACTCGCAACAGGCGCACGCACGCACACAATCATGCAGAGTCACACGGAGACAGAATAGCATGCACAGTTGCATGGTAACACCAATGATGCAATGAAACACACACATACACGAACAAGTGTCACCTACATCTCCGCCTGCAGCCCAGAGTTGGTCTACTTTTGCTTTTAGCATTTATCTTAAACCAAAAAGTGGTAACACAAAACCATTGAGGTGCTGACTGATCTGATCTTTTAAATAAAACAAATCAGTGATGAATGTTATCAGGAGTTACATTTCTCAGTAGACACTTCCCCAATAGAAAGATTAAATCAAGACTGTTTCTGAGATGCTGGTGCAGAGTAAAGAGCCACACAAAGGACGATGGGCAGGTGTGCCATTCATTTGGTTTCAGAGGCTAACGATTAATCTGTCAGTCTTCGGACGCTTTAAAAATAAACGGCAGGTGTCAAACAGTCAAACATACAGGTCGTCCTGGTGGCTCAACTGGCTGAAGCACATACCACATAATAAAGAAACAGTCAGTCTTGACTTGTCTCGCATGTCAAACCTGCTCTGTCTGTCCCTTTCATGTCACTACACATTTTGAACAACTATGCCAGGAGGAATATTATAAACCTGAGCCTCGCTTTAACTTAACCCTTAGCTGCATGTCAATCCCTCCCTCTCTCTCCTGCCTTTCCTGTCTTCTCCTGCAGCTGTCAATATCCAATAAAAGGCAAAAATGCCTGAAACAATAATCTTAAAAAAACAACTTAAAAAAACAAAACAAACAAAAAAAAAACTTATGTAATGGGACATGTAGAGACAGGACATGCAACCAAACAGACAGACACAATGCAGAGTGTGACCTTTGTGTGTTAGGCTGAGTCAAATGGGAAGGTTCTGGCAGAGTGAAGGACTTAGCTAATGCTTTGGGTATTTCAACATGCCACGGCATGCTCATTTTCACACACACACACACACACACACACACAGGCCTATCACTCTCATGTTTGACAGTGTGTGTGTGTGTGTGTGTGTGTATGACTGCGTGTCATTTGTTTGCCTCTGACAGCTTTATTGTAGCAGGGCAGCAGTGCCTTGTGCTTTCTCTTAAGGAGCCTGTTTTCTCTCCTGAAAGATTCAATTAATCTGAGAGGGGATGTGTCCGAGCCACATCTTCTCTCGCTCACAGACACACACACACACACACACACACACACACAGGTCCGTGTCTTGAATATATATAAACACACACTCACCACATTAATTGTAACGTAAACAGACACACTAACCAAGTGGCGTGGAAGACAAATTGTTATCGGCCTAGACAACCCTGGCCTGCCCTGTAAGCTGCATGAATTATACTTACACTGTGTGTGTGTGTGTGTGTGTCTCTGAAAGAGAGAACATTTGAAGGGCTACCACATTTATCTAACCGTGTACGAATGTGTTGTGGTCAGGATAAATCTCCTTCCTTTCTCTCTGCAGAAAGTCCCAGGGGGAAACCCCAGCTCTAACTGCACTAAGCACAATCACATGCTCCCGTTCCCATACACAACACCTCAATCCACACACACACACACACACACACACACACACACACACCTCAGCTCTTATCCCGTGAAAACAAAATACTGCTTTCCACCTTAGGGATTGTGCATTTAGTCCTCCTTTTCCATTTGTCCATGTATTGACTTCCCTTCTGTGCACTCACTACAACACCTACATTTGCCTGTTCTTCTCAATCCTATCTTCTGCTTCTCCCCTGTGAACACTGAAAGTGTGCATGAGAGAAAAAGAGCTGAAAAGTTGCTGGTCCAGGCGCGCTGTCCTCTTAAGTCTCACAGAGGAGGGACGCCTCCTTGAATGACATTGACGCCTCATTAAAATTGCATTTTGTTCCAAAACTGCACTCCTAAATGTATAAGGTCATTCGATACAGTTACAATAATCACCTCCAACAGTGGCCAACTGGTACAACAGATTCAACCTGCTACACCCAGTACCCAGGGAAAAGCTGCTGGTGCACAGGGGATGAACGATCGCCACCTGCACTAAATGTACATAGACGCTACTGCACTTTCAAATATTCTCCTTACAGACTCATGACTGTTTTACGTATTTTTGTAATTTATACTATGTGAATTCAATGTGTAACCATATGTTGATCTGCATGTCTACACTTTCTTGACCAGGTCACCATTGCAAATGAGAATCTGTTCTCAATCAGCCTGCCTGGTTAATAAAGATTAAATTAAAAAAAATTGAAGTGCTTCTCTTTTCCAACAGCAGCAGAAACATTATTTTGAAGCATGGAGTAATCAACTGGTCCAAGCCTATAAGGAAAAAAGAAGCCACACGCTCTTTGGTTATCAAGTGATCTCTGGGAAATGTGCAAACGGCGCTTAGCACCTAAAATGTTGCTCAAATGGAAATAAATATTCAGGTTTTTATTTTCAACCACCTGCACAATCTTGATTCTTGATACAAGCCCTTCACAATAAAATTATCTGCAGCCACGCCAACCTTTCGCAGTAAAGGTAGCATCGTTCTCTCAGTGCAGTCACACTTCAGCGGGTCCTACCTCTGCTGTTCTAGGGATGCCAGGAGGAAGGGCAAGAGGACAGATGGCCTCAATCTGGTGATGGGAGGCTCCAGCAGACCTCCAGTAGACAGAGGAGCATTTACAGCCATCATATAAACAGTGACTAAGACCTTATCGTGTTTAGATTTGACCTGTGTGAATGGATTGGAGCAGGCACTGCGGGTTAGAAAGCAGGATTCGCTGATGGAAAACAATGTCTTCATGAGTGTACAAGCTGCACAAACGTCAAACTATTTGCAGCTTCACAACATAGCTAAAACAAATGCAGAGATGCCTCTCTCTCTCTCTCACACACACACACACACACACACACACACACACACTTGCTAACCCTGAGTTGTGAAAATAAAAAGGGAGACACTCTGCTCCTTTTTAGTCAGGTGGAAATCCTTTTTAAAACTGAACTAAAAAATAAAAATCAAAGAGACTCCTGGGAAATAAGGGTGTGTTGGCAGCTATAAACAGCCAACGCTGTTGTCAGGAGGTTAGCCAAAAACAACAGTGAAAAAAAAACAAAAAAAAATCTCCAGTTCCTTGAAACACGTGTAAACAAAAACAGTAGCGGTGCGACCTTGGCTCCTCTGATTGCACACTGGTTCCTTCAGTGCTGGATTCACGCTGTTTATTGCAATTAAACGGGCCCATTATGAACATTTGCAATTACCGAGTAATTATCATGTAATCTGCCTGTACAGTGTTATTACAAGCATGGGAGCGAGCTCTCGGTTGGGTTTGGTTAATGTAATGTGCGGGGATTTGATGTGGAGGAGCGCCGTAAAGCTAAATGACCTGCGCCGTGCAGTGATGTGTTTCGGTGGGCGGAGGCTGCGAGTGTGCGTGTGAGGAGGTCAGTGTGTGGGCAGAATCAAATGTATCCCGTTTTAAAAAGGAGTGTTTAAACTGCCCCCACCACACACACAAACACCGCAAGCAATTTTCAGCTCGTTTCAGAGCCACAGGAGGGGGTCACCATCCCAAGTGAAATACACTGCTGCTGCCACAAAGAAAAGGTTTTACCAAGAAATTATACTACAGTTTGGGCTCTACTAAATCCACACGGCAGATCATTTCAGCTGAAAATGTTATCCTTGAGCCGCAAAAGCAGTTCAACTAGTGGGAACAAACTGCGCCGCATCTTTTTGCCGCGATACACCCATCAATCATCCCCACGCTCCCTGCTGTGAGTTGATTTCATCTCTGACAGCTTTTCATGTGCGTGTGTGTGTTGAGTGTGTGGGCTCTGCCGGTGTGTCAAATTAACGCTTCAGAAGCCGCGAGAGCACTGCCTCACTTTAACTAGACCTCTAGTACCTTGAGCTCCAGATGACAAGTGCTTCATTGAACCACGCTCGCGAGATAAGGATGGGGAGAACACCGCTAAACTGGAATATTATTATCTCCGGGGTTTACCTCTGAAAAGAAACCAGAAACTGTAATTGTATCTCTCTTGTCTGCAGCTACATGACTTGCAGGGAGATGTAAGAGCACTTGTCAGACTTTCCATTTTCCAAAAGACACAGCAGACATGTCTCCCCCCCCCCCCCACACACAATATAGTTTAAGCGCTCTGACTTTCCCTTTGACTGACCACGAAACTGTAGGCAAACATGTAAGGTTATCGTTTTTGCACAATGTTATTTCAAGGCTTCCATTACTAATAGCAGGAGCAGACATCACTGTGCAGGCAATGAAAGTGAAGGAAAATCTCCAGCTCAGCGGGGAATAACATATAGCCTACTGTAGATGATTACTGACTACAGTTGTGTAATGCAGAAATATATAGACTATACACACACACACCCCTACATGATGTAAACAAACATATGGGGCCCGTGCCTGCTTCATGCAACAACCTCTCTTTAATGGCCAGACACATCAAAACCATCCACTTTGCACACAACGTGCTCATTTGAGTGCGCGCGGGCGCGCGCGCACACACACACACACACACACACACACACACACACACACTTTATTGTCTCTTACCCTCACACAGATTCCCCAGTGTGACAGAAGCAGCAGCGGGGATGTCCAGCAGAATTGGTACAAAGGCAGGGAAAAGCAGCATCAGCCATTTGCCAAATGTCCCAAGAGAATGGCCTTTACTCCAAATAGATAGTTCTACTGGAGACTGAACCACAGCCACTGGCTCACACAAACACAACAGCAAAAAAAACCCCCCAACAGGGTAAGAGGTGGTCTGTCATCCCTGATAAGGTCACAACTTTACCAACCCCACTCTCACAAACAAACACACACACTCACACACTGCATCTGCTCTCACAGCAATGACTGTGTAATGGTTCACATGCCGTCGAAGACCACTGCAACAACACCAACACCACAATCC
The DNA here is from genome assembly GCF_014851395.1 of Micropterus salmoides. Lineage (NCBI taxonomy): Eukaryota > Metazoa > Chordata > Actinopteri > Centrarchiformes > Centrarchidae > Micropterus > Micropterus salmoides. Next base: position 10,099,248 of record NW_024040041.1, on the reverse strand, counting down.
GAAGTCAGCCCTGTTTGTGTTTTAAGTGTGTATTGCCAAGTAATTTCCCGCTAATGCGATGCCCGTTGCAAAGGCTGGGCATCCTTAACATGATCCCATACTTTCGCATCTGAAACTTGTCACAGCTTTAGAGCAGCCACTCCTCCGTATGAAATCCACGTCTGCGTTCATTTCTCACAGAACACTGTAGCAACATCCAAGTGATGACCGCACATGCTGCCACGGGCAGCCACAAACTGTGCGCATTTTTGCGCAGCGTTATTTCAAGTTAATATTTGATCATCTGATGGTTGTGCTTTTGGGGCAGTCACATTGCAGCATTTAAACAGTGTAATAGAATATACTTACTGTGGTGTGGATGTAGGTTAATGGTCGATGGCAAGAATTTTCCAGAGTGGAGAGGCGGCGGATGACTCGCGCCCAAGTGACCGGGCGAGGGAGGGATCCTCCCGGCTGCAGCTGCTGCTCCGAGTCGGTGAGACTCCATTGCGAGCCCCGCCAACAACGGAGGTGGTACGTGGACGGATCGGGGAGGTCCAAAATCTCTGCCATCCATTATCCACAGAGAGAAAAGTTGTGAAAAGAAATCGTCCGTTCGGATAGGCCCCGTATTCCGAAAAAGCCAATTCCGGCTATAATAATGTCTTTAGTTTTCCAGGCGATTCGGGTTCCTTTTCAGCCATCCTGCTGACCTATAAAATACAACAAGAAACATATCGCTTGATATTCAATCTAAAAGGGCAGGCTAAGCAAACTGTTGGGAACTGGTAGTTTTCGGATTTTTCATCTTTCCAGCGAACAGGCGGTCCATCTGTGCAATGACGCAGTTTGGAAAACCACTTCAAAAACTAAACGTGGAATGTTACCCGGTCGACCGAGGGGCCATATGAGTTGCTCCTGGTGTAGGCCTACCCGAACTACAGGTCTTCATGCAGCTTTAACTTATATCCACATTATTATGATCTAATGTTTGAGCCGACTAGCAGCGCTCCACCCCCACGGAACACCGAGCAGGCAGCCGCTCCGGGGCTCCGCTTCCCAGGGAAACACAAGCAGGAGAGGGGCCAGCTGCTCTGCCCGGCCATCAAAACTGCGATCCCGCGATGGAAACGCACAGCGTCAAAATGTAATAACCTATTCTGCCTTTTCCGATTACACAGCTGTTTTCCTAAACCGTAAACCAGCAATGTAGGCTATGGGCCGAGTCGCGCTGTAAACCAATACACCATAAATACTGGAGGCGCATCAAATATAAATTTCAAACGGGTTAAAAATAAATAAGGTTGCAAAAGCCTGCATCATTCATCAGCGGGCTTAGCGGTGTTTTGTTGCCCGCAGATGCGATTTTAGTCCGGGCTACTTCGCAGTTGGACATGGGTGCTGCCCAAGGAAAGAAATCCAAACCCAACCCGTAAACACTTCAGTCCGATGTTTATAAAGTAAAACCTCACTTGATAGCTTATCCACCATGTCGACGGTTTATCATCTGGACCCAAGTATTGAGATATAATAGCCTACTGTATTTTACAGAACACATCGACGGATATTCAGATTAAGGTGCATCGACCCGCGAGCAATGCGTCTCAAATCTGTTAAAATGTCGATCTTAATCATTTTGGAAATAATAAGAATAATAAGAATAAAACAATCTTCGTAGAGGCCTGTATGTGCGATATGAAAAAAATACAAACAAAAAGACTAAAAGTTACTTTAAGGAGAACAACAACAAGCAATTGCGACTTTATCTGTGCAACAAGGAGATAAAAACGCGTCTTGTGTAATCTAGTAATTTTTTAAACATAGCATATTGTCCGAAAATAAATAACACTAGTCAAACACTGTAAGCTACATGCATTTAAGTTAAAAACAAGGCGAAAATCGAATTAACCTTCAAAGGCTGTAAGCAAACACATTACAGCAATGACTCGTGATATCCAGGCGGGCGGGATCTGAAGAATGGCTCGTTCAGAAATCACAATAAACCTTTCTTCCTTCAGAAAAATCCACCAGACACAAATGTCGCCTCTAAGCCCTCTGCAACAGATCGGGGAGGTATGTTAGACTGTATCCTTTCCCGATGGGATCCATGCGGCACGGCGGCGGAGGAGCTCGGCATTTCGGCCACGTTTCAAACTTTTCACGGTTCCATTTACGACACAAAAAAACTTTCTCAGCGGAAACGTCTCCTAAGTGGGCTTTTCACACCGACAAAAGCAACTAAAAATCCAAAATGTCGTACGCAATAACCTCCGCGCCCTTTTCACCCACATTTACAGTCCAAATTATGTTTTAAAACACCGAGGAACTCTGGCACTTAAACTGGAAAAAGAAAAATCAAACAAGAAAAAAAACATGCCGACCGCTTACTTGAATGTGGAAAATCTCTGGGAACGACCTATAAATCCAAACGTTTCACAAAATCATTCCAGGTTTCTGGGAGAACTGAACTAGTCCATTACAGGCTCGTCCGAAGGTAAACTGGGGGATAACTGAGGGGGAGAGACAGCCCCTGACGCGTCCGTAAACTCAACTCCTCAGCAATGAAACACAGCATTGTTATTCAAGCCCCGCCCCTCTCCCTCTCTACCACCCAACCGCAGCCCAGTCCAGTACGGTTTACACAGCTGCTACCTGATTGGCTGCACGACGTGTCAATCAAAGTCCCAGCATAATAAAAAAAACACTCTGGCCGCTCGCCAGCACTATAAAACCAATTATGGAGCAAGGAGGTTGAGCTGTTTCAAGGTCCCCTCTCCCTTCAAGACCGAGTGATCAAAACAAGCGGTGGGTTTCTGTTTTTTTAGGGACGGTGGTGGTGGGGGCCAGTTTCAAGGCGACCCCCCCTCCCAACCAATTTCCACGCCGGTTATTATAGCCTAATAGACGTTCAAGATTGGGAGTTGGAAAGTATGGCGGCGTTGTTACGCATAATAATATTGCACTCGTTTTTAATGTGGTGTGGGGTTCAGTTTACTTTTTCTCACCAGGAAGCAGTGGATAATTAACCTTAATCAAAACAATCTCACCACTTCTACAGGCCCTTAAATTATTTGTAATTTATTAATTTAGTTGCATTGGGGCAACCACAATTTGGGCGTTGTGTTCCCCGCAATTTCCATTACAGGCCAATCATTAAGGATACAAGGGGGCAGGAAACAGAAATGGGAATGAAACGTGTTAAAAAGCCAAACACATAGATAAGTGAAAAGTTTATGCCTGGCACCTGACCGAGCTGTCCTTGCACGTCCGAGTGACCCGTGAAGGCTATGAAGAAGCCCATACAGTAAAAATATTTTATACGTTTGTTAGGCTGGAGAAAACAGTGGAGATGTGGGGTTAAAAGGCCTTGTAGCCTACTTAATGCAACATCCATCAAATGCAAATGTAGGTTATTAACCGTATTGTTATCATTTTATTCTAATTGCTGTGAAACGGCCATCACTCGGCACTTTGGTGGCTTTTCAGGCCGATTTCCCGGTTCAAAGGCATCTTGGACTATTATCATATCAGCCAGGATCGCACTAAACTATCTTTGTTGACCGCTACAGTCCTAATTCCCCACACCAGTTCTCAGAATAATGCCGGCTTTCGGTATGCAAATTCCCAAAACAGGCTGTATGTGAAGCAACGCTGGGTGTCTCCTTGTGTGCAATCTGCGTCGAGACACTCAGATTTGCATTAGAAGAGCAGAGAAAGTAGCGTAAGCAACTGATTTAGTACTATTATGCTAATATTCAGAAAGGGGGTTGGTCGACCTTTTGGTGTGAATCGGGGCTCTAAAATCCCTCTCACACGACTTTTCTACTCCTACTCGTGCACAGCACTGTCAGACTCTCGCGGGTTTTATTATGCGTAAATTCCCTTTGAGGTAAACCGCTCCGCGTTACATAGTTGCAAAAAATGTTGATTAAAAAAATCAGAGGCGGTTTCAAGCTGCCCATGTCACCACCCCCACCCCCTCCGCTTCTCCAGCCCCTCCTCCCCACAGTGTGTCGGTTTCAAGGCGACCCCCCGATAGAGGTAAGGAAGAGCTATAACGGAGAGCAAATCATTGACGGAGAGGAGCGAGGAGGCTGCGGCGGAGGCCGATCAGCTACGGACACATGCTAACAGCAGCAACCCGCTGTTCTTCATGTCCGGTGTTCCGGTGAGGTAGCGACACCCTCGGCGCTCACACCTCGGTTTTTTTTTTTTTGCCCAACCGGACAACAACTATACCACCGAGCTGCGCAAAACGAAGAGGCCGCTCAGCGAAACGCCTCAGCCCGCTGACCCGTCTGCTCGCAGCGCCTGTCACCCCTGACGTGACCCGGGAGGGGATTACCAGGCAGAGATCAGAGTGATGGCCCGGGCCGGCCTTTGCTCTCCAAATTGCTCCGACTTGGAATTCAGACAATGCGTTTAGATTAGGGCCCTATTGTTGCTGTCTGTTCACCCTGCGAGCAGGAGGCAGGTTTCATCTTCTTGTTGTTTTTCTTGTCAAATGCCGCGACGTTAGTGGGGTGGTTTTAGTTTAGCTGTTTGGGCTGTGGAAATGAGACCTTAGTCATGATTCCTTCAGATAATAGATACAAACAATATATTTCATATAGCACGCACAAATAAAGCATTTTACGCATGCAAAATTCAGCAGTGACTTAAGTTTAAAACCACAGGCTGATTATGGCCGTATAACGAAATCCATCAGCGGTTCGGTAACAAACAAGTAAGGACTAATTCAGAATTCTTTATTGCACACTCCACCTACAGAACAACAACCACCTGATAGATAGAACAATGTGTGGTTTCTGTGAAGGTTCTCACCTTCTTTATTTTATGGTAATAACGCTGATATGGAGCCTGTTTATTTCCAGGTTAGGCTTGTCCCACTGGTTACTACAGGAGCAGATGGGACCGTTGGGTAGATTATGTTTCATATAGCCTACACCAACTGGGTTCTTTGAGGATGGTCCAACTTAAAGCGGCAAGCTTGTTCTGTATGTGGGGCTGCAGTGGAAAAGTACTGAAACCCATGATTTATAGCCTAAAGCGCTGCTGAGTCAATACAAAACCACAGCCAATGTTTCATTCCACTAACATTGTTTTTATTCTGCACACCAAAGATTACTCAATGAGAACATCTGTTATCCCTGACTCTTGTTTCAGGCTAGCTGTGTGTGTTTTTCTATCTTCACCTCTATATGTGTGGCTCCAAACACCATTGTTGGGGTTTGGGTTAATTCTGCCCTATCGGCTGAAGGGTCAGGGTAAATGATTTGATTTGGCGGCCAGACTGTCCCCGGGCGCGTGGCTGCATTAACCCACAAGGGACAGAGCACAGAGACAGCATTGATTCATTCAGCTGGGGGTACACTCCTCTCTGGAAAACAAATTAATAAATAAATACAGCAAGATCTCCTCCTGCACAAACACCCACCCTTCAACAACAACACTTCAGTTAGTATCTTACTTGGGGCTGAGGGGTGCTAATGAAGTCTGAAAGGATGGCCATGCTCCCAATCAAACATATTTTCTACAATATTCCTTGACTGGACGAATGTGAAACAGGAGCAGGAGTGAATAACAACAGTCCAGATATATTAAGCGACCCCTCCCCCGCTCTCTCTCTCTCTCTCACACACACACACACACACACACACCCCTAGGGAGCGCCTGCATGCCCAAAGGGCTAAATCATTCATCATACCTTGTCTCGAGCTCAACACAAGTACTGTATTGTTACTGAAGCGACTGCTACTGCACTGCAGCAAAGATAAGTCCCCGACATGATCGTGAGGAAGGCTGATTGCAGTCATGTTTCCTGATGGAGTGACACAAATACAGGCGCACAAATAAGCAATAAACTGAGTCTGAGATGACTGACATCACCACGCGCGCACCAACCCCCAGCTCTCATGGGGTAGCTGCCAATCATCAGATAGTGTCTTGCAGGGCTTTATGGTGGATCACTGCAGGGGGGGGGGGACTGCTGGAGGACAAACAACCGGTAACATGTACACAACCCTGACGGTCATGCAACTGTATAAGATGACACGGATGTACGAAGAAAATGTAGGCTAGGCAATGTTTTTCCACAAATCTGTCACCATGAATGTGCCCAGTATTAATGATACATATTGGTTTCAGCATCCCCAGTAGTTTCTATAGATAATTTGCTCTATTTGGATGATTGGATGTTGCTGTTTGCAAAAAAATAGTGGCATGCATATGGTCATACATGTACTACCCATATATTAGGTTACACAGAAGTTTCTTCATTTAGCTGGACTGAGCCACCGAACTAGAACAACACATCAAATAAATAAGTCGACCCACATGTCTACAATTCACAACATCTATACTACAGTCATGCACATTGGTGTGTGTGCTGTCCAAACCATTAAACAGCCAAAAGGCGGCCATTTGAATTTTTATTATTTCTGGTAATTAAAAAAAAGTACCAATGCAAGGACAGTCACAGCAAAGTGATTCCCATCTGCCACTGCTTCAATCCAAGATGGGGGTTGGGGGGTTGTTCAACTGTGCATGCATGGTATTTGAGCAAGCCTGCAGTGCACACGGTGTGTATTTTTGGTGTCTGAGGTTAGAGCTCGGTGAAATCATGTTCTCGAAAAAAAAACAAAAAAAAACATCCAGCCTCGCCACAGCCATAAGGAAACATTGATGCAAGAGACACACTGATGTGCAGTGGTGATGTGTCAGGGCCACCGAAACCTCAAGAAAAGACAGAAAATGGGTCTAGGCTTGTGAAAGATGGGAACAGTCTCCATCTTTGGGTAGAGATTATCTTTGACATATCTGAGAACTATAAAAACACAGAGACGAAACAGCATGCTCCCCCGATTTAAAATGAGTAAAGTGACTAGTTTTATAGCCTCATATATTCAGAAACAGCAAACAGCACTTTATATCTGCTGTCAGTCAATCAAACAAAATAACATTCACAGGGATAGCGGTGCAGAGATGGGGCATCACATCCAAGGGATATGTCACCATCGGTTTAATGCAAATCACTCAGAGGGGCTACTGTATTAGAATATGATCAATTATTCTCTGTTGGCCTCCTTCTGTCAGCACTGGTAGTCTTCTTTCACTCAGTTCAACAATGTGGCACACAGGCTCGTGTAGCGCAGCGGCACCACCTGCTGGAGAAAGATGAGATCTGCACTCGTGGCAGATCAGTGACCTGGCCAATGGAGCTGCTGTAAAGCTGCACAGCTGTAGTAAATGGAGGAACACAGCGCGCCTCATTTTCTGACAAATTGGCCTCCCCCTGTGCCGTCTCTGGAGTGCCTCATTCACAAACACCTGCAGTGCTCGCACCTGCGGAGGGAACACACACCCTCACATGCACGACAACCTCGACAAGTACAGAAAGATGGGAGTATGGTTACACACACACACACGTATAGTACACTACGCACACATACACTCGTGCCAAGCAGCCCTTCCCTGTCAGTGAGTGTTTTGCTGGCGTGGCAATAAAAGGATATCAGAGAGAAGCAGTCTCAGCAGAATCACAGACGGGGTGTGGGGCTGCAGTGAGAGGGAATACATTTCCAAATACACTTGATCTCCAGTGTGTATGTGCATGCAGCAGCCAGCCTGACTTAATGCATGCATATCAGTGCAAACACACACACACCTCCATGTGCACAGGCCTCCGTGTTCCCTCAAACAGAGTCTCCAGGCTCATAAATCATTAGGTGGCTTCGTGCACCCCAGAACACTGTATGAAACTGGGACCAGCCTGACTAATGGACTCATGCGTTACTCGGGTTAGTGCTGGATCTGTGGTGTCATGCACAGAAACAGGATATGATGCATAGAACATGAGGGCGGGGCCGCAGCCATCCACCATCCATCTTATCCTCTTTCATCTCTGTATTATGCAAATGTGGAGATCCGCTTTTAGCCTAGATGCGGACGGGAAATGTGGCCAGCAGAGGATCGTTCCTCCACCATTCCAGGAAGGCTGGTACAAAACATGTGCCAGCTCAGTTACTTTTAATGGCACGCTCCGTCTTTGCATCGCTGGACTTAATTCACCATCCAGTCTCTTGCACTCCCCAATCTCAATATCCACTGTCCAGAACACCAGCCCACACATTCAAGCAAAATCACATCGATTTTAATGTCATTGCCAAAGAAGGATATTCACACAAGCCAGCATAACAAGCACGTGTTCAGATCTAGCTCTTTGCAGGAGCTTTAATATGAGTTAAAGTGTTAAAGTGACATGCGGAGAAAATGATGGCAGTAGGATCCAGCGCAGTCTCACCTCACCTCGGATATAAGTAATAATGGACGGTCACTGCCATCTGCTGTCTCAACTGTGCAACTGCTGTAAATTCAAACTCACAGGGGAGATCTGACCATTTGGGCAGTGTTCTCTAATGTAATGTAAAAGTGGAAAGTGGAGAGATCCATTGCAGTCGAAGTCTACGCGATCAATGCAGCTGAATGTGTCATCAGGTAAAAAATATTTTCTTATTTGCAAACACGAGATAGATATATACACCCTTCCTAAGAGTGTAACATTTCAACATCCTCTGTTACTCCATCTCATCATTAAAGCGTTTCTAGTTGACAAATAATCTGTGATCTCGTGATCCCACGAGGGGAGCATGATCGCAAATGATGTCATGATGAGACACCCGACGGTAAAAAGAAAAGGCTTTTTACGTGACCAGTGATCTGAGCTCTTTTTCACTTCATGAGCCTGCCCTGACCCTGCCCTGTACATGACCTTTATTTATTCCTGATACAGTATATAGGTATATTTGCATTATATTTAATGAAATGACCAAATATAATCTTCATTAACTGCACTATTTATATATTTGTTGTACAGATAAATTAGATTAAAACTTTTTTTTTAGTCTATGCGGCACTACTGGGTGATGAATGAGTGTGTATTGACAATGATGGTGTTCTGACATCGGTCCAGGTGCTTTGAAAAGTCACAGCACAAAAAAAAATAGATATTAGGTTGCCAAATACTAATCATGGTGTTTTAAAAGTCCTGTAATGTGTCACTTACTCACCAAAGGACACATTTCTGAAGAGATAAGAATGGATCCTGGTCAGCTCCAGTATGCCAAGACGCTATATGCGATCACTAGATCAACTTTCAGTTTAAACATAATGCGCATTGGAGTCTGTAGCATCATCTCCCATCATCCAGGAATGATAATTTGAAAATACTGTTGCATTTGCATCAGAGTTCAGTGCAACACAGACAGGTGAAATACTCCTTGGGGTTGTCCCAGGTTTGCAAGCACACCTTTAATTGAACTCCCACAGGCAGACTGCTTAGTCTAGAGCTTACGTTATCCTGATACAGCGACATTCCAGCATGCCTTCACTACAGGGACAAGTTGAGAAGCCATGAACAGGCGAGGGGGTGCTGCAGGGATTTACAGGGTCAGCTGTCTATAGCATTTCATATAGGCCTATATGAACTCAACCTAAATCAATTCCTGCCTAGCAAGGTACATAGGTGGCTACATAATGTATGAGATTATAGTTCATGTCCAATATGCACAAAATCAAATCATTGAGTTCTATTATGTAAACAGAGTTTCTGAAGAGCTCAGTCTTAAAAAAAACCAAACCTGAATTTAACAGCTAATGTTCATGCATGTGAAAGCAGTTCTAATGTGTAAATTACACTAGTGCACATCTTCCCTTGCCTACCCAAAAGTTGCTGACTTACTTCTGCATTACCTTCATGTAGGGAGGAGGATTGCAAGAGCTGTACAAAGTATGAAGATTGTCATTAAGCCTTCAGTAACAGTCACATTAACCTTTAAATATTTAAGGATGACAAGAGACAGACATCATGTCGGAACACATGTGCACTTTATTGGGATTGTTTAGTCAGTGTACAGGTTGGCCCCACCGGTCTGGCACCCCATGTTACCCTATCACTTCGAGACCCCTTACCCCACCACCCCGGGCATGAACCCTCCAACAGGGGGAAGAAGGTCACGATGGGTTTTGCATAACAAAAACAAAAAAATTAACAGGACCAAGATATTTTTAAGGCTGAAAGTACAAAAAACCCAGACATAATTTACATACAAGCGATACTACAACCATGTTTAAGTATGCGCCAACCACTGGGCAGCCTTCACAGAGGCAAATACGTGTCTGAACAATGCAGTTAACATTTGGAATCATGTGTCTGAACAATGCAGTTAACAAACATTTGGAATGACTCAAAGAAAACAAAATGTACATTTTTTTAAGTCCCCAGATGCAACTGCAGAACCCTGGGGTGCATTTTTTTTAAACCTAGCCAAAAACATTAGTCTCCTTCATCGTTCCAGTTTTTTAAAATCCTGAGTCAAGCGCCAAAAATAACTGAAGCCATGCCAATGAGTTGGTCATCTAGGCTCTGCGCCTGAGTGTGTATGAGAAATGTGTGGTGTGGTTGTTTTGCACAGAGCTGAAGTTGTCGGGTGTTTGGTCGGGGAGGAGAACAGTCTGTTTAGAAGCATTTGCGGTGGACGATGGAGGGGCCGGACTCATCATACTCCTGCTTGCTGATCCACATCTGCTGGAAGGTGGACAGAGAGGCCAGGATGGAGCCTCCGATCCAGACAGAGTATTTACGCTCAGGTGGGGCAATGATCTGCAAGGGGACAATGACAAAATTAGGATCCAAAGCATTGCTCAAATATAACTTCAATGACACCATGCAAGCAACACAAATGCTGCTCTGTAGCAAGTCAGCACACCTTGATCTTCATGGTGGATGGGGCCAAGGCTGTGATCTCCTTCTGCATCCTGTCGGCAATGCCGGGGTACATGGTGGTACCTCCAGACAGCACGGTGTTGGCGTACAGGTCCTTACGGATGTCGACGTCGCACTTCATGATGCTGTTGTAGGTAGTCTCGTGGATTCCGCAGGATTCCATACCTGAGGACAGATACAAAATACTAGTCAGCGAGTTGTGCAGGATAAGCTTCAGTAGGTTTTAAGCATGTTAGGCTTAAGGTGGGAAACCTACCGAGGAAGGAAGGCTGGAAGAGGGCCTCTGGGCAACGGAACCTCTCATTGCCGATGGTGATGACCTGTCCGTCAGGCAGCTCGTAGCTCTTCTCCAGGGAGGAGGAGGAGGCAGCGGTACCCATCTCCTGCTCGAAGTCCAGGGCGACATAGCACAGCTTCTCCTTGATGTCACGCACGATTTCCCTTTCGGCTGTGGTGGTGAAGGAGTAGCCACGCTCTGTCAGGATCTTCATGAGGTAGTCTGTGAGGTCGCGGCCGGCCAAGTCAAGACGCAGGATGGCATGGGGCAGGGCGTAGCCCTCATAGATGGGCACTGTGTGGGTCACACCATCACCGGAGTCCATGACGATACCAGTGGTACGACCAGAGGCATACAGGGACAGCACAGCCTGGATGGCAACGTACATGGCGGGGGTGTTGAAGGTCTCAAACATGATCTGTAAGAGGATTAGAGAACATTTTAGTGTGCACTCACAGCAGGAAGTATTTAGCTTTTGTGGCCACTGCACTCACTACATGCATTAGAGTGAGGCTAAGATTAAAGTTAGTAGTAAAAGTGCAGAAAGTAAACATCCCTCACACTTGTGCATGTCAGATGTCTATTAGGAGCTGATTTACTGACTCAGCTAAACAGACACAAGTGCAGATAAGGCACACAGTCAAGAGAGACCTGTTGATGATAGATCATCTTATAGAAGAGAGGTCCTGGAGGAAGGAGCAAATGAGAATGAATGGAGAAGGAAGTGAGGAAACCAAGAAGGAAATAAAGTAACTAGTTTTGAACAGTCAATACTTTAACATTGTGTGTGGCTAAACTACATATGTGCAACTCTGCATGTGCAGGAGAGGGAGGTGTACCTGGGTCATCTTCTCCCTGTTGGCTTTGGGGTTCAGGGGAGCCTCTGTGAGCAGGACAGGGTGCTCCTCAGGGGCAACTCTCAGCTCGTTGTAGAAGGTGTGATGCCAGATCTTCTCCATGTCATCCCAGTTGGTCACAATACCGTGCTCGATGGGGTACTTCAGGGTCAGGATACCTCTCTTGCTCTGGGCTTCATCACCAACATAGCTGTCCTTCTGGCCCATACCCACCATCACTCCCTGAACAAGACATGAAACTTGTTCAATTAAAACAGGATATGTAGCCGTATCCAATTAAAGGTGAAGATCTTGACTACATGTACTTGGTCTAGGTAATACAGTCTCCCGTAATATAGTACTTTATTTTATAATGGTTGTGCATGTAAATGTTGCTTATGTTAGACCACATTAGGAGTCCTAGCATTTGAGCAAAGCAATTTTCAGCTAACATTCAAGAATAATTCATTTTAATTACTTGGGAATGTAGTTACGATAGTATGTGTATTAATGCATAATTTGCAAATCCTTTAAAAAAAGGCTTCATTGTGCTGGCGATCACTCACCTGATGCCTGGGGCGACCAACGATGGAGGGGAAGACAGCACGAGGGGCGTCGTCTCCGGCGAAACCGGCTTTGCACATACCGGATCCGTTGTCAACAACCAGTGCGGCGATTTCATCTTCCATGGCTGAACTGTTTTAAAAAAAAAAAAAAAAAAAAAAGTACCGTTGAACACTCAAGTTTCACATCCACCTCTCAACACCGCCCGCTAGGCACTTTGAGCGCTCACTTCCTGTTTAACAACAACTAGCTGCAGTTCACGAGATTAGCCACTGGGTGGAGTTGGTCCCCCACATTCCGACCAAGCTCAGACAAAAGGAAGTGGCGCTGCAGTCTGTTGTTACCATATAAGGACATGCTTCGGTTTGGAGCAGCTTTGCGGCTACCGGCGCCGTGGCGCGCGGCCAGAGCGGCAGAGCACGTCAAGAGCGAACATTCGACATTATCAGGCCGCGCGACCACTCCCTCCGGTTCAGACTTCCTCCGCTGCCCCCTCCCATTGTTGCTCAATCATACTAGTTTTAATACCCTCCTGAAAGCTTCGCCCCAGTATCACTGCGTCATTTCTTGCATACTACCCGTTTGACACGACTACATTAACAATGCAACACTTTCAGCCTTTGAACGCTGCTTTTTAAGAGACAAATCAAGTTGCATAATGAATTCATGTTGACTCATGAATGGGTCACAAGTCCTTGACTGCTCCATTTCCTGAAAGCCACGCCTTTTTTTAAGAGTGGATGACTTGTCATTCGCCATTTCCTCTTTTCCTCGTGCAAGCTGGAAAGACAAAATTCATATCGAGACCTGTCTATTCTAAACTATTAATCACTGCTTTTTTGCAGGCCTTGTATTCTTCTCTCTACATACGGGAATTATTCCGATGATAAAGTAAAATTTAAAAAACAGGCCCGGGAAGTGTACACAAGTGTCCATATAAAAAAATAAAATCTTGATTAAAACTGACAAGTCTGAAGGGCGGTGTTAGCATGATGTGGCTAGGCTAATATGCTAAAGTAGGTCACACCCCGCCGCATCGAGCGCACAAAGGAGCAGCCGGGACCCAGACGACCGCAACTCAAAAGCTTCTTTCAAAGACTACCCTGCTGGGAAAGAGATGTAAGCCAACGCTGGAACAACCTTAATGCAAACGCTGCATACAGACACAATGACAGACAAAGTAAGACGTTCAACTTCCAAGAAGACGTAAAGCATAAGCCGGCTACAGCAAAAAACACCTGTGCGTCGCAAGTTTAGCGGTCTCCAGCCATCACCACTGCATAACGTTATTTTAAAAAGACAATCAATATACGGATAATGGTTTCTATCTTTTTTAAATAAGTTACATTAGCAGTAACCTTACAGTTGGTGTAACGTTATGACAGGACAAAGAACCGCGTGGTCTCTGCCATCTTTAGCTTTCAAAATCAAATTCCTCAGACAACTGTACTGAAAAAACACTCAACTCATTGTTAACTTGATAAATATTGTTCTAAAATTAGAAATATGTAAATGATAGTTTCTATCTTCTTACCTTTGGGTGGGGGGCTTTTCGCTTTAAGGGAACCGGTTTCAGGCAAATGATATCCCGCACAAGCTGCGTGACGGCGCTCAGAGTGAATCTGAAGGCTGTGGGCGCGTGTTTTTTATACTGCGTCAGTTGCCCGGCTCTATCCATAAAAGGTAAACTTTCGGAATGGCGCCCTCTGATTGGTCCAGCGTCATGCACTAGGGCACGTCGCGTGCACGCTGTGGTGCACTGGGCGCTCGCGATTTGAGAGAGAGAGGGGGGGGGGAGGCGATAATAGCAAAGGATTGGAGAAAATAAAAGGGAAGGGATTGATGTTGTGAGGCCTAGTAAGCCTAATCTCTTGATGTACTGTTTTATATTCAGGCTAAATGATGTATAAACTTTAATAAGTGTGAAAATGTCTTCCATACACTATGCTCTGAGCCGTTGGGTACATGCTTATGATTACTGGAAGTGCCCTGGACTCCTCCCTGTGAAGGCTGCAAAGGCCCAAGACTTGTTTCCAGAAGGCTGTCCTTGCTTCCAGTTCTTCTCTTTATATTAACAGGACACTATTCGATATATGTCAGACATTATGGAGAGTGGAGGCCGTACTGATGTTGCTGTCTATTTTGAAAACCAGCTGTAAGCTCAGTGGGACTCATAGCCACTGCATCATCAGGTCAAACACATGACATACATAACACACACAGGGCAGTGGAGCTGCCCTGCCGCAGGCTGGGGAATGACCACTTATGTAGGCCACCCTTACCCCACGCTGCCAACGCTTGCTGATGATGTTCATTTATTCATCAAGTATTTGTGCTTTGTGGCTACATGGCTCCACCTAAATGTCCTATCACTGGCTGCTGGTTACCTCTCGTCTGCCTGAGGTACAATAGTTTGACAAAGGTGTGTTGTTTCAGGAGAGGATGGGATTTGTTAGCATCCTCAGATTTTCATGCTGCCTGCAGAGTTAAATAATCCCCCTTAGACAATGTAAACTACCTTGGGAAAATTACAAAAGCACCAAAATACACTCTGAGTGAAAGTACTAGCCTGGAGATTTTCAGTTGCTGTTTCAGCCACCTTTCAATCATGTAGGAAACAGCTATTGCATGTGATTTTGGCTGTGAAGCAGGAAGTGCACAAACTCCACCTTCTATAAGACAGACCACACTCCACAGCATCCAGCTTAATCAATCAAATCCCCTTTGTTTTACACACTCTTATTCACCTTTATTAAATAAAACAGATGCACACACTCTGCTCTATTTCCACTTCCTGGTGCAGCTCATTATGTGGACTTTTAAAATATTAGAGCTTTTCACCCTCTGCCTCATTCACATCCTGACTAATGAGGCCCATGTGACACTATCTCAGACTTAAATCTTAAGGCTAGCCATGGACCTGCAGGCTAGTAAAATTTCCATTCCTTATTCAGTGCTGTATTAAGGTTTATACCCCATCAGACCACAGTCTTATCATAAATTATGCAGCCCCACTTTTAAGAAACCTTCCTTTTTTCTTTTCTTCTTCTTTACCCAGATTCTCTCTCTCTCTCTCCTCTGTCCTCCATCCTCCTCTTATCTATCTTCTCCTTAATGTGTAACATCTGTCACACACTTGCATTCATGTTGTGCTCCTGCACTATGAGTGTGTACGTTAGCAGAATGGCTGGACGGCCTCAGTGCCATTTAAAGCTGTAACTGAGAAATCTAGCAACTTCTTCTCTTCCTCCTTTGCCACTTCCTCTTCCTCTCTCTCAGTTGCGTCAACTCCCATGTAGCTGTTCTCTTCCTTGTCTTCATTCATGCTGTTAAGTTGGCTTTAAATGGACATTACTGTCGACCTCACATGGTTTGTATGACCCATTTAAATTAGCCACAACTCAGTGACTGTGCAGTGTGAAACAGCTGTCTTCTAATATGCAGAAAGATGGCAAAGGCTTGTGTAACTTTCCTCTAACCCTGCAGATTCTCAATTGTTAATTAGCACATTTCAGTTCTTACAGGCCATTCTTGCAAACACAGTTTAAGCCTAGCCCTGCTCCCAGACTTAAATGATTATTCGGTAGTGATAAACATTCAATAAAAGGGAACAGTTAGAGCTAGACTCGTCAATTCACCCATGTTGAGACAGAGGTCTGACTCTGAGTCTGTAAAAGACTCTGCATAGTCTCATACAGACGCTGTTAGAGGGTTTGTAGATGGCAGGAAGGGTGTTTAAGGAGATCAAAGGTCTACTGGGCCCACTTATTGATTTACAGGCCTTAAATCTCATCATTAAGAGTCAAATGTCAAACCTTACTGATCCCTATCTGACCTAAGTCAGCCTGAAACTTGCCTGTTTATATTATATATGCATTTGTATCTGTTTCACTGGTGATCAAGTTGTATTTCTGTGCTGAGGGAATGGAAAAAATGGTGTCACTGTTAACAGATTTCAACAGAAAACATTGTTTCTCCATGTTGATACTGTACTGGCTAAACAGGGATTGGCTGGGAAATGTGTAATCTGGCCTGATGGGAGTGCCTCTCAAGTTCACAGTGTGTGTGGTTATACGTTTGTGAGTGAGTAATTGTTCCGGCCCAGCCTACCTTGGTTCAGGTGAAGAAATTTTTGATTGGCCTGACATATTCTTCCGAATAGAGTGAAACCGGAGTTTGTTTCTGTATCACTGTGTTAAATCAAGTGTCAGTCAGGTAATAAGGACTTGGGCATGCATTTACTTGTATTTGTGTGTATGGCTCACTGCTAGTAAGTGAGAGGTTTCTGGTTAAGTGATGTGTTGTCAACACTCTTCAGTGGGAATTTCTACTAGTAAAGTGCTTGGAATACTGTCCCGGGACGACTCCTCTCATGTGTCATAACAGTGTGTGTATGTGTGTGTGTGTTTACACCTTGGATGCCAGTGAAATGCAGGCTCTCTAAACCTGGACCTAGCTGCCAAGTTGCTTAGTGCAATCGAGCCACCTAATGATTTTTTTCCTGAGGATTTTTCATCCAGACAGTAGTTTATACCCAGACACTTGAGGTGTTGTGTATAATGTCTATTATACGAGTAGTGGTTGTCTAAATAGACCACTTGTCTAACTAAGTGACACTTTAACGAGAGCAACAAGTGGAAGTTCGGGGTTTAAACCTGTCATTTGGAGTCAGGGAGAGTTAGGGAGCTCCTGAAAATGACTGTAATTTAGCTGTTGAAGTCCTGTGCCCTTTGGTAAAAACACCTTGTCTGTGTGTTCGTACAATCAGTATGTTCAGCAGCCTGACCCAGAGGCCACTAGTGGAAGCCAACGTGGGGCCAGAGTCATTTGGTACAAAGGTTTTCAGCCAGCTTAGCTGTTGTTGTTGCCACCACTCATCTTTTTGTTGTATGGCATACAAGAGGCCGAGGGCTTAACCCGGAATATCATAAATCACACGCCAGTGTTTGGTCGTGCTGGCGTGGATTGAACACAATTACAATCTAGGATGCTCTGGTAGGCAAACTTTCTTGAATTTGGCTACGGGCTTCACATCAGTGTCTGTGTGAATCTTCACATTTTGGAAGCCACACTGCAGAAACAGCTTTTGCAGGTAAAGCACTGTTTGTGGGCCACTTTTTCAACAACATGATGACACGTTTTCCCACGATGTAATAGTTTATTACCTTATTTAAATCATTTATCTTGTTTATGTTGTTCTGTCTGCAGCACCTTACAGGAACAGTTTTGGGAAATTCAAATTCATGCCAAGAGTTCGATGACAGTAAATCTGCCTTTATCATAGCTTAGCTTAGCACAAAGACTGGAAACAGGGGGAAACAGTTAGCCTGGCTCTGACCAAAGTAACAAAAACAACTCCTTGTTCATTAGGCAATAAATCTAACCACAAATAACAAGTGTCCCTGAAGTCAGCTGCCCAAATGTTAAAATACAGTACGACATACTGTTTATGTTATTTTTCATGTTAAGCTAACATGGTTTTTATATTTTCTCGTCAGTGTTGTTTATTTCGTTTTCACGGTGGATTTGGAGCAAGTACTTCCAATGAACCAGTAGCAAGGAAACCACTTGTGTCTGCCTGTGTTTAGAGGGAATTACTATCCATTCTGATGTCATTATGTGTTTTAGCACCTTGATTTATGTAATTAAGAGTAAACAACAAAAAAAGTGACTGTTTGCCTTTTGCCTGCTGCAGTCAGGCACACCACTGCCATGTGATAAGTCAATCAGTAACTGTAGCATGTGTGTTTATATACAAGGTAGAAGGTAGAAGGTAGATTAATTTATTTTACAACACAAGATTTTATAACGGGACTGAAGTTGTGGTTTCTTTCATGCTACTCACAAAAACCAGTGTTATATGCAAAATGATATACAGCAGATGGGTGAATGAATAATAAGTCACAAAAATAAAACTATTTTACATGGTGGACTGCTGAGGATGAATTTAAGAGTTGCACAGCTTGAGGGAAGAAGCTGCTCTGGAGTCTGGTGGTACAACAGCGGATACTTCAGTATCTGTTGCCAGACAGCAGCAGGGTGAACAGGCTATGGCTGGGAGGGCACTGCGTTTTAGTATCCTTTGGGCTCTTTGCAGGGGATACTAAAATACACACTTATATGTATATATGTGTGTGCTTCAAAGGTCAAAGAACTTAAAATGACAGCTAATCATAACCAAATGCTATATTTGATGACAGTGCAAGTATGTGTATGAGTAATTCAGAGCTCAGCGGTTAGCTTTACATGGACATGTGATCTGAGTGAGAGCATGCATTTGTGTTTTCTGACGGTCTAAACAACAGACTTGACTTCTCACCACCCTGACCCCTCAACCCAATGAAACAAATTCCCATTTTAATGTGCACACACAACCTTTATTCAGTGTTCAAACGTATGTGTCTTTCAGCATGCATATGTGCCTGTGTGGTCTTGGTGTTTACCAGTGAATTGATGTTGTGACACCCTCATGTGATGTCATCATCTCAGGTTTTTTTCTTCAAATAAGGTAACCAGCAAGCCAACCAGCAGCAGCACCACAGAACAAACTGCCTGTTCTGCAGCGTTGCCACTCCCTGCTTTACTAAACCCATCCCACCATGGCTTCCTGTTCCTCTAATGAGCAAGATGACGCAAGTTTCTCTTTGCTCTCAACCTAAGAAGGCCATCATTGACTAATTCACTCCCAAATAAATGTATATAGAGAGAAGATGAGGTAGCTCATCTTCTCTTCTCTCTATATACATTTATTAGCGCCTCCTCTTCTTCCTCTTTCTGTCGCACTTATTGTAAGGATAATTTGATATTTTGTGCTCACAGCACTGGTAGCTGAGGCTATAAACAAGGGAATTTTGGTGTGGGTTTGTGGGGGAGGGGAGAGGAACCATGAAAGGCCTGTTGCATTTGGGTAAAGTCGGCCATAGGGGGTGGACATGAATACTATGTCTATTATCCACATACATACACACACACACACACACACACACACATAGCTAAACATCTGCTGCCTTGAGTCTAACTGCTACTAGACTGCAAGGCTGCAACTCAATACAAAAAACATTAGTTGCAATTAGCTTTGAGTGAGGTTGAAAGCCAAGGCCTGGAAATGTGGACATCAAAAGAGTGATGCAAACCAATGGGGGTGCGAGAGAAAACCATCAAATGTGATCTGAGTGGAGTAAAGATGAAGACAGAGAGAGTAGAAGAAGATGATGGGAATTATCTTATGTCAAGTTGGAAATGCATCTCGTGTGTCACCCACAAGAGTTTCAATCTTGCTTCACTCCATTGTGTGACATATGTGTGTGTAATAGTATGTAAAAAAAATCCTCTATTTCAAGCTGAATGCAGCAATGTTAGGATTTTGTGCTTTAGACTAACAGCTAGGATGTTTAAATTAATAGTTAGACATTTTGGAATATTACACTAATTCGCTTTCTTGGGCACATCTTCGCTAATGAGAATAAAGATTGATACCACTCTCCAATCTGTCCGATAAACATAAGGCTTCAGCCAGCAGCCGGTTGGCTTAGCTTAGCACAAAGATCAGAAACAGGGAAACAGCTAGCCTGGCTCTGTCCAAACTAAGGTTAAAAAATCTACCTCCCAGCACTTCTAAAGCTCACTAATTAACAAAATATATAATCTTTGTTTAATCAGTACAAAAACATAAGTATAAAAACAACTAGCTATTTTCTTATTTTTTGGAAATGAAATGTGTTGATTGGTGCTGGTTGGTGGATATTGTTACCTTTGGAATGAGCTGTTTCTCCCTGTTTTTGTGCAAAGCTAACTGTCTATTGGCTGGAGCCTTATATTTAACAGACAGACATATCTGTAACTTAAACTGAAAACAGTCATCAGTGCCAGTGTTACAATGCAAATGGGGTTAGAAATGATGTAATAATCACTATGGTTATAAATGTGCTATTAATTACACCAAACAAAAATACCATGCTCTCATAGTAAACTCAGAAGTCACTGTGTTGCTCAAGGATGTTTAAAAAAGGTGGATGCGCAGGGGATGTTGAATTTGGCTTAATTTAAGATTAAAAACCAAAGGAAGATTTTGTTACCTTGATACAGAACCAGGCTAGCTGTATCCCATTTTCAGTCTTTGCGCTAAGTTAAACTAACCACCCGCTGGCTGTAGCTACATATTTTTAATGGAGACAGAAAGGACGGGGGTATGTAGCTTCTCCTCTAATTCTCCGCAAAATGTCAAAACCTTGGCTTTAAAAATGTATTTAGCTTTTGATGCTGTGACTTGGTTGTGTCAAGTATCTATCAGCAGAACACTTTTCTTCTCCTTCCCCCTTTTTTCTTTCTTCCTTCATCCATTCCCCCATCTTGCTGAGCAGAGCATCCTCTCCTCTTTCTCTCTTGTCTTTGCAGCTTGGTGAAAAGTGACTGGCTGACCAATTGTTTGCCATCTGTGACTGGTCATAGTTTCAGAGAGGGAAGCCCTATTCACCGCTGTCCCCTCACCCCCTTCCTGCCTCCCTCCCTCCTTCCTCTACACCCCCCGTCTCGTGAAACAGCCAAGAGATTGGTCGTCTGCAGCGTCATTGATCCGTGGGTCACCGTGGTGACGGTCTGACTCCAAGGCACGGGCCAGTTACCAGCTGTGTGTGTGTGTGTGTGTGTGTGTGTGTGTGTGTGTGTGTGTGTTGTGCCTGCCAGCTGGCCTGTTTGAGCTCCAATTGGATTAGCTTCTCATTTACGGCCCAAATGGATCCTTAACTCCAACCCCCACTTCTCTCTCACACACACACACACACACACACACACACGCATAGTTTATTGGCCACACCCCATCACGGCATCCTGATCAGTATCTTATGTCATTCATCAAACTTTTCACATAAAAGTCATTGCAATTCCCTTAACTTTAACAAACTATTCACACCTCTTTTGTTGTGTGTATTTCATCCCCCACAGCAGCACAGCAAGGAGTTAAGATTACAGAACCCATATTGTTGTTAGGATCCGAACACATTTTAGTTGAATTACGGGCTTGGCACTTCCTCTTTTAAATCTGTGCCACAGCTCGTGTTGGTCTCACTCCAGCTTCTGGCACGGAGCTCTAAAACAAATGTGATTTGTTAGCACTGGCTGCACACTAACGCAAAAACGTCTACTGCTAATAATCGATCAAAGTCTAAAGCTGCCTTCTCCCAGCTCTTAGAAAACTGTGTGATTATTATAGGTAAAATTGATCAAGAGCTTGAAGCGTATAACCCAGTTTCCAGACTTGTTTGTCAGACAAAGGGATCTTCTCTACAATGGCCGGACTAATGTAATGACCACATGCAGCGCTTGAGGCTGTGTGGCTTCTCTGAATATTGTATTTTTTTTCTGTTCCTCATGAACACACACCAGGCCCTCTGTCCTCTCTTCTCTTCCCCTTCCTGTGCACTCACCTCACTTCCTCCTGGCGTTCTGTCCTCTTATTGGTGCAAAGTAGCAGCTGAGGTGCCTTTTATGGCTGTGGGACTTTATTCAGGTGTCGTGCAAACCAGGGACTGATGATAGCCTCTATCGCCTTAAACATTCATGGAAAAACATCACAACTGAACCCAAAACACAGCATGTATTGACATCCTGATGTGTAAGCTGCATGCAGAGGCAGAAATGCATACATGATCACACACTCTTGGTTATAAAACAAGGCGCACACTAGGAAAACTTTACAGAATGCATGTGTTTTTGTGTGGACTTGAGAAGACTATATGAAAGAAATCTTCATCTCTAGTGCTCAAGACAAGAAGATTGACAGACTTATCTATCTCTGTATCTAATTCTCCCACTGATGCACACACACACACACACACACACACGAACACACTACTTATTCACCCCCTGCATGGTGGTGAACCCAGGAAGCCTTATCTATCCTCTGCCATCTGTCTCTGTCTGGAGGGAGGGCCCCTCTACTCATATTGGCTCGTTTCACAAGCTGCCAGCCTTCTGATTGGCTCGTTTGAGGGATTTTGACTGGCCCCGGCCCTGCTTTTACTTCCTGATATTCCTTTTTCCATCACTGCCCCCTCAGCTGTAGCTTGAATGCAGCGGGAGAGGTCAGCCACCTACACACGCCCATGCACTTTGGTCTGCAGTCCTTGGCAGTCAGCTCTGTTTGGACGATCCTTACATAACATTACAGCCTGTCGTGCCTGCTTTCTCTCCGATTTCCCCATTCTCTGCGTATCTTTTCATATATCTGTATCATCATCTGTCATTCTCATCCTGTCTTAGTCTGGTAGACAACTGCCGATTAGAGTGTTTAATATAAACACTTACAGAGGGATTTTAGCCAAGTCATACGTCTGTCCACATCCTCTTCTCAGCTCTAGAAGTCTAACTCCTCTCCTCCTCTCCTCTCCTATCTCCTCTCCTCTGCATAGTAACCCAGAGCCCACCCTCTGTGTTTGCCACCGAAAAACAACTTCACTGCGGTGCTGCAGCATGCACCCAGTGCCCCCTGAATCGCTGAGTAAAGTTTGCATGCGTTGCTTTGCTTTGTTGTTTTGAAGCACCTCTTTTTTTGTTTTAAGCTGGCAGGCAGATTTGTTTTTGTGTGTGTGTGTGTGCGCGCGCGCCAGTGGGCTATATTGTTTTGTATGGTGTGATGCAGTTCATTTTTGTTTGCAGTTCCCACCCTTCTCGTCTCTCATACTCGCTCGTTTGAATGAGCTACCTGCTCTGCGCTGATTGGCTGCCGGCAGCTGCCATATAAGGGCATAGGCCAGCAGTAGAGACAGGAAGTGGGGTAAAGAGGAAGTGGAGAGCCGGCTCTCGGAGACCGGCAGCAGAATGTGCAGCCTAGAGAGGAATCATAAGAAACTGCCACACCTTTTCTTCAATCCTTCTCCATGTTTTTCTTCTCAGTTTACAACATGTCATCTCTTCATTTTTGTCACACTTTTCTCCTCTCCTTTCTATCTGTATAATTCTCATTTATAATTCTCTCTTTTCTTTTGTGCTCCTCCTCTACCTCTTGATTTAGCATCCTTTCCCTATTAGCATATTCAAAAACGTGTGTTGAGCCAGTCACCCATTGGTAATACCTGCTGTACTTATAAGTGACTGGAAGCCTCTTAGTCACTCATGGCAGCTTAGTGCAGCGCACAAGCTTTACTTCACAGCCGAGAGTCGGTCAAAGTCCAGTCGGAGGTATGCAGCAGCAGTACATGGTGCTGTTGTGCAGCAGGTTGTTAAAATGAGTAAAGTGTGATGTAATGACATGGAGACATGGAGAGGGAGTGCTGGCCATTTTATGAGTTCATTCCATTTGTTTTAGATCAAATATAAGTAAATCTGACTTCTGTTTGGCAAATACATTTGCAGTTCTCCGTCCTAGAATTGTATTACTGGCAGTATGGAGAAGGTGGAGAGGTACCACTGCTCTTTTGTTTTGAAAGGATTCAGTTGAGTTAGTTCAGGGAGGCGTCCTATTCACCTGATTATGATGGCTCCCAGAACCCCTCCCTGTGCACATCCAGTTGTGGCGAGACCACGGGTCAGACCCAGAACACACTGGAGAAATTGCTTGTCCCATCCGGGCCTAGGGAGGAAGACGATGCTTTAGTCTGAGAGTGATATCAGTCTTCTCATCTAACACACAAGAAAGAGAACACATTTCTCGAAATGTCAAACTAATCTTTTAACTGAATAAATATGAACAATCTGTATAGAAAGCCTTGTTACCAGAAAATAAATACATAACTTTTGGAGAGCACAGAGAAAAACACAACAAGATAACACCAATAAACTGTGCTGATGACCTTAGCGTAGGCCGAGACCTGAGAGAAACGCCTCTTGGTGAAACAGCCTACTTTAATAAATAGAAGGAACCTAAGAATTTCAGTGACAGAACTCCAGAGTGATCTGCTAATCTCACCTATAACAATGATATTCATGTTCTTACTTGCTTTTGAACCTCCCCTGTCAGCAACACTCTGAGTTCTGAGTTTACTGTGTGCATCAATGCAGACTTTCTGTTTCTTTGTAGATAACCCTGTTACTGTATTTCTTCAGGAAGTCATGACCACAGGGACTATAACATAATTTCTACACGGCTTTACATTTTAACAATTACAGTGTTGCAACAAGTTTCATGTAAGGCAGAAGTTGGTCTGACAGTGGTAGGCTGGCGGAGTCTGGTTGTACCTGTTCAGTGACTTAGATGAGGATGACAGTGCTGCCAAGCTGATTTCACAACTCTTTCAGCCATTTTGCCTTTTTTTGCTTTGTTTGTGTTTGAGTTGTGTGTGAGGTATTGTGTTATGCAGTAATATGCATTCTTCATTTGTCTCTGTGTTTGTTGACCTGGGTGTGTATTAGTGAGGCCACACCCCCCCCCCGTTAACGCTGACATCCATAAAAGGAGATCTTTAAGTTTGTCACATGACAACAGTCTGAGGAATGCAAGACCGGTCACATGGGATACCCTCTGAAGGAAATCAGCTACACCCTCTACGGACTGTGAAATTATGTGTGTCTTTGTATGTGTTTCTCTCATTGGGTGTGTGAATCCAATTTGCAAGCACCTACTGCCCTTCTATGTATGTATTAGAGTGTCAGCAATGAATGTCTCTGTGCCTTTTAGTAACGTGCATGTGTCTTCATATGATTTTGCGTGTGATTACAGGGGAATTCACAGCTCAAGAGATTTCACTTCTCTTTCAGTTATGTTTCAGTAACTGGAAACTGCAGAGGAGGACGTTCCAATTTCCTTCTCAGACTGAAGAAGAACAAGTGTGTGTGTGAGAGAGAGCGTGTATTACTCGTGTTGTGAGGACATAAATCTGTTTGCACGGTCACATTGTAGTGACACGCCTTGCTTTTGGGGACAAATTGCAAATCCCTATGGTCAATCATTACATATTTAAGGATTAAGACTCTGTTTAAGGTTGAGTAACATTAGGTTTAGGTTTAGATTAAGGGTAAGTCTCCAGGAAATTTAATGTCCTCTGAAGTGATGGAAACACTGTGTGTGTGTTTGTGTGTGTGTGTGTGTGTGTGCGCGCATGTGATGATGATGAATGTGTGGCCTGCAAGCCAGTGTTAGTCACTAAAGTACAAAGGCCAATGGGTTCAAACTTTGTAAAAAAACACAAACAATTTTACTTCAGCTTCAAATCAGAGATGTGTCTGAGAATTATTAGAAACAACAAAATAAAAGCCCCTACTTCCTGTTCTATCTCATAGCTCTGTGTAGGATGAAATTTCTATAGTTTTTTTGTGTATGCATAATGAAAAATCAGCACTCACATCACTTCCTTAAGCTGAAGCCGCTGTATGGGCTGCAGCTGATGCTGCTCGGTGCTGCCTCCTACAGCTGCCGGCCTTCCATTGAAACCACAAGGTTGTCACTTTTTTTTTTTTTACCACACAGAGAAAGGGACTTCCTCTTTATTCATTAGAGGGCACCATATAAGGTTAACAGCAGGTATAAACACAGACACCACGACTATACTCAGACGGTGGCAGGCATTGACTGAGTAGAGGAAGCCATATCTGGGCAGACTGTACCATCTTTCCTTTTATCTGTTGCATTGTCAGTGTGCAGGAAGCTTTGGGCAGCAGCCTTGGGCAGACTGTTAAGCTGTCATCAGCAAACTGTTTCTGTTTTTTCCAAACTGGACCAACAGCATAGGAGAGTTCCCGTTTTACTCATTTAAATTTTCCTGAATTGAGAATTTTCATATCAGTGCTGCATAAAAGTTGAGCCGTTCTCGCTGTCATTTTCCTGTTTTAGCCACTACACTAACCCTCAAAGATAAATATCCTCACAAACTTTGTTGTCACCCACCTCCCTTTTATCCAATGTGGTGTTGTTAGGTGTATTTAATTTTAAGCTTTAAAGGCTTGTCACTGTAATTTTATTTTAACAAGACTCTACTGGAGTCAGGTGACATAGAATAAAAAGCAACAAAGTCCACATAAGCATGTAAATGGGTGTATGAAACCTGAGACTTACACCCTAGAGACCAGGGTTTGAGTTCAGTGAGTAACAAAGTTAACATTAGCTTTTTTTAAAATTTAAATAATGTTATGTAGGTGACTATTTTGTTGCCTAAACCTCACAAAACTGCCACTTTTTCACAACCCTAATGTACCATGACTTACGTAATGTAGGCCTACTAGGGTCCAGGTTTTTTTTTTTAAGTACGAGGACACTGGATTGGTACTTTCCAACGATAACATATGTGTGTTTGGGGAACAGTCAAATGTAATTTTTTGGACAGCTCACAATCTATCTGTTTTGTGGTTTAGGTATGGCAATCCATCCAGTAACTTTTGAGACATCCTGACTAAAAACCCAAATGTCAACCTCTTGAAAATAGATGATAATTAAAAGAATTGTCAAAATAATGGGTTTCATAGAAAAAGAGAGGCGAGACATAAAGTAGACATAAGACTCTGAATGAAACTAGTATCCTTCTTCAGCTGAACTTTGTATCATCTGAGGAATGCGCTGTCCAGCACTGTACCACAGGAAATTAATAAACAGAATCTAATTTAGGCATCTTTCATCCCATGGCGGCTTGTTTCTCTGTGCATGACCTCCACTGACTCAGCTCCACTGTAGATTCCCACCACCTCACCTCCACCCACAGTCTTTCATAGTCAGGGAGAGAAAGAAAGAAAGAAAGAATGGAGGAGAGATGAGAGTATGGGAAAATTAAGATGGAGAAATGAGGTGAGAAAGTGAAAAGCCTGGCAGAGTTAGAAGAGGACAGACAGGGCTAATAAGAGCTATAAGCTGGATTCATTCAGGATCCTTCTCTGACTCAGGCAGTGCTCTTTCCCACCAACATCACCACCTCTCCTCTTCCTCCCACCAACAACTCTGAGCCCCCCCCACCTCCACCAGCCGACACACAGATCCCAGAGGAAACAGGAGGTGATGTAATTGCCGACGGTCCTCGTTGAGAATACAGACGAGGCTTGATTCCCCCTCTTTTTACTCATTTGCTATCTTCATTCATTCATTTACTCTTTCCCGGTCACCACCTCAAGTTTGGTTTGTTTCTCTGGCATGGCAATTAACTCCACCATCTGTGTGTGAGTGTAGGTTAACAAGCCTGTTTGGCAGTGAGTCCGAATAAAAACACCCCTCCCTCCTTCCCTTCCTCTCTCTCCAGAACTTCTCCTCCGCCTGTGCTGTGGCATGGTTGCACTCCCGTTTCCCTCTTCACCGCGTGCACATATTCACTTCCTGTCAAGGGGCTAAAGTGGAAACACTTGTTTTAAAGAAGTGGGTCAATGAGGGGGAGGAGGAAGAGGATAGGAGGAAAGAAACGGTTAGGAGAGAAGGATGCCAAAAGCATGAAGAGAAGATGTTTGCGTCTATGTGTGCATGTGCTTGTGTGTGTATTGTAAGGGTATCTGTGTGTGAGTCTTGTACAGCTAATGATGTGGGATTCCCTAAGCAGTGGGATAGGGAGTCAAACCCCAAAATGTAGGTCAAGAGGCACTGTGTTTTCCTTGCACTGTTGCATAACCATGCACACACTCACACACAAACACACACACATATATGCACGTGTGTGTCGCTAGATCCTGCACAACTAAGACACACAACATTAGGCTGCGAGTGTGCTGATGTGCAGGGAAGACATCCAACGAAAGCAACTGTAAAAGCTCTTTATGAAACCTTCAGTTGCCATGGCTCTACACACAGACCTCTGATATGAAAATGTTCAGTGTGTGTTTGAGCGTGTGTGTATGTGTGT
Organism: Micropterus salmoides; assembly: GCF_014851395.1. NCBI lineage: Eukaryota > Metazoa > Chordata > Actinopteri > Centrarchiformes > Centrarchidae > Micropterus > Micropterus salmoides. Next base: position 10,071,066 of record NW_024040041.1, on the reverse strand, counting down.
GTGTGTAGTAGAACAGAGAGATTAAGCTTTTGCCGGTAGATCATTTGCTGCGTTGTCATTGGCTGAGGGCTGCAGGTAATCACCTGGACTGGATTGCCTTTTAAGGAGACTCACAGTCACAGACCTGCTGTAAATGCATCGTTCCCTTTCCCTTGTCTAGTTTTTACTCTCTTCATCTCTGCAAGGCCTTTCTGATTCAGTTGCCACCCTCACCATCCATCATGCTGCTTTGTTGGAGAAGGCTTGTAGGACAAAAGAAAAGAGAAGAAGTATAGGAGGAGGAGGAGGAGGAGGAGGAAGAGAGGTGGGGTGATTGGGTGGGGGTGTTACACCTTTCTTGGCTCATCTGATTGTAAGCTGATAACCTGGAACGTACTAGCAAGCTGTTACATAAGGGATAGCAGACAACCTGAGAGTGTATGTGTGTGTGTGTGTGTAACACAGCGAGCAGCAGTCCCATTTCTGTCCCCCCCCCCCCAACTGGGTTAGTCACACTGCCATATTTTTTTCTGTAAAAAGGAATTTTCTTGTATCTGTGGTTTGTTTGTGTATGAAGAAATGGAACATGTGTGTATGTGGCTTTTAATTCTTCTTCTATGGACGGTTTGTTCTACTGTATATCTGGTTGGCATTACAGACCAGTAAATGTCCCGCTCAGTCATGCAGTGAAAAATCTTGTATCATTTTAGAAGTGAAACAGGGCGTTCGGTGGGGAATGATGTTGCTGTTTGCATTAATTATTAAAAGTAAAACCTTTTTGAGGGAAAATACCCTCAGCACGATCTTCCTATATTTTTTAATTTTGACTGTATCCCATAGCCTATTACTATGAAGATTATTTATAGTGAAAAGTGTAGTGAAACATCACAATATACTGAAAGGCGTTCTGTTGAGCTCAATATACAAACAATACATTAAACATTACATTAAAATATGCACTGCACTTAGTCTGATGACTCATAAAACGGGAGGAAAGTTTCTATTTCTCCAGTGATCTAATGGGAAACCTGATGAGTCTTCTTTCATTCTCACTCAACAAAGAGAGTGTGCACATGCCAAGGCTGCACAACATTGTTGTTTTAAAGTTGAAAGTAAATTGATCTGCTTGTCAATCCAGGTCTGCACACAAATGCACACAATATCCCTGGATCTTTCTTTCCATGAAATGTATGAAAACAAGTGTTTTGAGATGTGCTGCTGACTAACAAAACACACAAATAAACGGGACTGCAAATATAACCACCAATGTGGAAGTTATCACAGATCATAGCACTTTTCATGTAGCAGACATATTTTGGTTTTTGGTTGCCAAACATTACAGTTTTAGGATAAGATAAGATAAGAGGATTGATAATGATTGATCACTAAAGGGAAATTAGGCTGCTGTAGAGAGTATTGCTTGGAAATTTGGGAAGGCCGTATGTATTACTAGTCAGACAGAATAAGTTTTTTCTTACAAAGTGGCACCCATTCAAATTAGACAAATTTATAAAAGCTAGTTTTAATCCAGGTGTGTAATCCTGTAAATATATCGCATCTCTAGGCTCTGGTTCAGAACAAGCAGTGATGAGGTAAATTCACCCTCAGTCCTCTGCAACACACACAGTTCAGTCATTCAGCAGGAAGGGGCACAACTGAGAGCAGTCTGCTTTCAAATGTGGAAAACTTAACTTTTGTGTCATGTTTTGTCTGCATTATTGCTTTAGTTAAGCTCATTTTGAGCTGGAGCAGGAAATGAAAGCTGCTATGATATCATATAAACAACATATTTCAGCTTTGCTAAAAACGGCCGACCATTAAACACAGAATCAGTCATTTGTTGCATCATACAGGTGGTGGTCAACATAGTGTAGCCAAACTAAATAAAGTTGCATTACACTCAATTATGAGGCAGATCCACTCTATCTGTTTGTATCCTCAAACCAGTGTATCCCCTGGTTTGGCCCACGAGGGTGACTGGCCAGTGTGTTTAAGAGGGCCATCCCATCTGTGCCAGATGTTAGTGATCCCCCTGTGTCTGTGCGTGTGTGTGTGTGTGTGTGTGTGTCTGTGTGTGTGTGTGTCAGCAGATGGCGTGTGTCTGTCACACATGGTATCTTCCATTATCAGTTCTCAATCATCAATTATTCACACCAGGAGATTTAAACCAATGATAAAAAACCTCATTCACTGTAAAGTCAGTCAAATCTAGTATATTTCACACTAAAATCCACAAAATTAGTACTTAAAAACAGTCAACCTCGGGCACTTCATGTCTGCCGATGCTTGTTAAACAAAAAGTGTGTTTGTTTTTATATGTGTATGTAAAATGAAAAAGAAGCAGAGCAGCTACATCTTTCAGGGGGTCTTTGTAATAAAAGGCCAGCAGAGAACAGCTGGTGTTTGTGCTTGAGGATGTGTGTGTGTGTGTGTGTGTTTCTGTGTCCAAAGAGGCTCTGCAAGGGGGCCTCCAACCCTTTGTTGCAGGGGCGAATATCATTAGCATCTAAAACTCCTTATTGCCCGTGAAGAGAAAGAAAGAGATTAAAAGCAGAGGAGAGAGGAAGGGAGCGAGTGAGACACAAAGAAGAAGAAAGGGGGATAGAGAGAGAGGGAGAGGGAAGGAGGGAGAGGAAGAAGGGGACCCGGAGGACACAACAGGAAGGTGGTGGCAATGACCAACAACACCTGCCAGTTCAACTAAATGTGCCCTTTATGTGTGTGTCCATCCATTGTGGATACACATGTGTTGCTCACAGTGTAGCTGTGTGGGTGTGTGACAGCAAAATCAGTGGATGATCTGATCGGTGTAGCATGCTGCTGCCGCCAGTGGGTGGAGCAACAGAGCTCCTTTTGACTCCATAAGTGATGGGATGGAGCAGGACTGTACAACAACAGACCTGCAAGTGATTCAACAAACTGTATTAGAAAAGATGTGTGTAAGAAAAGAACCTTTTGATATCGAAAATCTTTTTTTGATATCGATAGTATTATTATGTAGTGAAATAAATAATATATTTCACTGTAAATCTAATGTTCAGTCTCCAATGCTACGTCATAGTGGAATCTATTACTATCCCTGAGTTGAACTCTTAGCTGTGGAGCCAGGAAGTTCTTGTAAACATTCTTGTAAGACTCAAACTTGTAGGATTCCCAGAGAACGCAGATCAGCTTGATGCCTGAGCTACTGTCTCTACCTTATCAGTCTAACTGTTGTCTCCCCAACAAGGACAGTTACATGTGAGAAATAACTAGAGCTGGAAGGTCTGTGAACACTTGTGAGGTCAGCTAATGACTCCAAGCTAGAGCTGTCTTACATTTACCCGTCACATCAATCAAGACCCCTAAGAAATATTCTACAACAGTCTTCAGGTACTGTTGTCCATGTGATATAATAATGCATATATCTATGATAACTGAATCTACATAGTTTATACAGAGACTGAACAGATTTTATAGGTTAAGACCAAAAAATATCAAAACATTTAAATTGAGCGTTGATATTACGATTAAAAATGACCGTCCTCTAGAACACATCACTGTTTCCAACATGATCATGCTATACTCAGCTCAACACAGTGTTTTAGCTTCTTTCAGCTCATATGTTTTGGTTTTCCAGCAGATTTAGCAACTAGCTGGTGAACATATTAAGCTGATGATACACTTTTAGAGCAAGCGTGCAGGGCAACGTTGTCGTCAATGGTAATGAGTAAAAATTACTACCGTAATCCCCTTCCCCCACCACCCGCCACGCACCGCCGCTATCTGTTCAAAACATAGTCGGACTTGCCCCTAGCAAGATTGCCCAGCAACATTGCTCAAAAAGTTGCCCCATGTATCATCAGCTTTAGAGCATTTAGCAGCTAAAGAGGCAGATATTAACCTCAGGAGTTGGTGGAGACCAAAAATGGAGCTCAAAGAAGAGTGAATCATCTCCAAATGAATCATAATGTGGCTCTGTGTCTGCTTGATGTGTAAGTAGAGGCTTGTGCAGACTACACGATTTTCAGCGTCGGCCGATGGCCGTGCCGTTCACACTACACAACTTGCCGTCTTGTGGCAGGAGTCTTGAAGTCATTGTGGCGTTCACACTACGTGACTGATCGGTGACAGGGGGTCACACACTACACCAGCTGACAGCGACTCTGTCACCCGACGCTCGCCGAGCGGCAAATCGGGCTACAAATTGTGTTGTGTGAACTAGGCTTAAGCCACTGCTCACATGTTAGCCATATCAACTTTATACAGTTAACATGTAAATGTTTTAAGATGTGTTTATCTGTAAATAAGTTGAACAAACTTAGAAGTGTCCATTTCCTACCGATGGTAACAATATACACTCAAAGGGAAAAAAGCTAAATTTCTTTTTTATGATGGAGATAAGTTAAAATAATCTGCAGCTGTTTATTACAACAGAGATCAAAGAAACTGCACAGGGTGTTGAGAAAAAGAAGTAAGGAGGGATATTCAGGCCACTGACCAAAGTAACTGTGTTCATTCATGAGGACAGGATGTGATGTCACAGGTCCTTGCTGAGAGGCAGGAAGAAGTATTTTTAGTGGCATCCTGATCAAGTTTCCCTGTACTATACTCGGTACACACACACACACACACACACACACACACACACGTACACACACACGACAGGCAGGGTGATGCATTCTCATGACCTTGAGAGGAAAATCAGCGTTGTGTTTCATCTCCTACTAAAATCATTCTGTCTGCGGTGGGGGGGGGGGGGGGGGGGTTGAAAATGAGATGATGGGACAGATGTGCACATAGCTGACCGGCATTCTATCACACAAACATATACACACACACACTAACAAACACATGCCCTGCAGTGTCCCGCATATGACTCATGTCTTTCTGTTGGCTACAGGCACCATGGCCACACACACACACACACACACACACACACACACACACACACACACACACACACACACACACAGAGCTAAACACCCATCAACAACACCCATTTCATAATGTGTTAAACAGAGGGAGAAGCTATTAAGTTGCTCTGCTGATCTTGGCTCGACTGCTTTGTGGTTGTCATGGCAACAAGAGGGTGAAGGAACTGGAGGCACCCCCAAAGCACACACACACACACACACACACACACACACACACACACACACACACATACACGGGTGCACACACACACATGCTGACCTTTGACCTGGCCACTGTGTGGAGAATGGAGGCAAAGGCAAGGAGGGGAGTGTGTGGTGTTCCCCAGTGGCTCCAGCTTCCAGCTCTTTGTTGGTGGAGAGGAGGCCCATGGTAGGGCTGCAGCTGTGCTGTGCACACACACTTACCAGAAAACACACACATTCTTTAGTGATTGCAAGAGACACCAGCAGACACAGCTCACTCTGTCATTCACACAGCCATTTCGCACTTGTAGCATTATCTCACTGCACATTTGAGTCATTTTTTCCATGAAAGTTGTTCTGCCATCTGCCAACTAAGAACAAGGTAACATTTATGTAACATTTTCTCTGTGACTGTGTCACAATGACTATGTGAACATGCTGATGTTTAGCAGGTATAATGTATACCATTATTATCAGCTAGGGCTGATAAGAATGTCATTAGTTATGCAGGAATTTGCTGGCAGAGCTCTTTACAAACATTTTCAAACGGTCCCTAGCCCAGGCACCTCACCCCACTAGTTTCAAGTCTGCTACCATCGTGCATAGTACTTCACTGCTTTGGCCCTTAAACCTCATATCCTGTCTACCTGCTACACTGGACCCATAGCAGTTTGCCTATCGCTGCAACAGGTCAACAGATCCGTAGAGACGGCATCTCTACAGCACTCCACTCTGCACTAACCCACCTGCACAGTGAAGATCTGTAAGGATGCTGTTCATTGACTTCAGTTCAGCATTTAACACTGCAGTCCCCTCCAAGCTCAGCCAGCTTTGTATCAGCACACCCATCTGCAACTGTACTGTGGACTTTCTGACTAACAGACCACCATCTGTTAAGTTAGACACCTCACCTCATCGACCGTCACCCTGAACACCGGCGTGCCACAAGGCTGCATGCTGAGCCCTCTTCTGTTCTCCCTGTTCTCCCATGACTTTGTTCCTGTTTATGGCTCCAACACCATAATCAAGTTCGCAGATGACACCACGGTCTGATCACAGATGATGATGAATCAGCCTATAGGGATGAGGTACAGCACTTTGTCCTTGTGGTGTGCCAACAACAACAACCTGGAGCTAAACACTTGGACTCGTGGACTTCAGGCAGCCTGGGAGCCATGCACACCCCCCATCTACATTAACGCTGTTGTGGAGTGTCTGTCAAGCTTCAAGTTCCTTGGCATCCACATCTCTGATGATTTCACCTGCAGTGTCTTTACTTCCTATGGAGCCTTAAGACAGCTCACCTGTGTCCCAGGATCCTGGTGGACTTCTACCACTGTACTATTGAGAGCATACTCACTAACTGCACCTCAGTGTGGTATGGAAACTGGTCCACATCAGACTGTAAACCACTCCAGCGGGTGGTGAAACCTGCCCAAAGGATCACCCATTTAACCACCATCGAGAACATTTATCGCAAGCGCTGCCTGGTCAGATCAAGAACATCATCAAGGATGCCTACCGCCCTAAACATGGACTTTTCACCCTCCTCCCATCCGGGGGGCGTTACAGAAGCCTATGCTTTCGCACCAGCAGGCTCAGGAAGACCTTCTTTCCTGAGGCTGTGACCCCGCTGAACTCCACACCTTCAAACTAATAGCACCTTTTCACTCATACTGCACTGCTCACAACACTTTAATGTACATGTTATTAGCACCATTTGTATTTCTGCACAGACTGAACCCCTACACTGTTTAATGATGTTACCGTGCATACATGTGTAACCAACTGTATTTCTATCTATCTATCTATCATAACTGCACTTATCTGTATAAAACACTGCACATCCGGTGAGATGCTAACTGCATTTCATTGCCTCTGTACCCATGCATAATGACGATACAGTTGAATCTAATCTAATCTAGTTATTATTACAATACTTAATAGAAATGGCTGTAGGTTGGATATGTTTCTAAGATGAAAGAATGAAACTTTCAATCTGAGTAACCAGATACTTCCACCATGTCTAATTTAAGCTTTAGAGGGTTATTCATTATTAATGTATTGACTGCAATGGGGCTCAACTCTATTTAGATTTACCTGGTGACTCTCACATGCCACATCATATTAGAAGTGTCAAGATTGAATTTTTACACAACTTAAACCAGATAAAAAGTGTCCCTCTCATTCTTCTTACTTCTGAGGAAACTTGATCCTAACAAGGAGAAAAAAGAGAAGTAGGAAAGAGACAGAGATGGAAAGAGGGAGTCTTAGGACATGTGTCATCATGAAAATGATCAATACCATCAATGGACAGACCAGCTGTAATCAGGGATTAGTACTAAAAGTGTCAGTTCATCTGTTCACAGAATACATCACATTAGGGGGCGAGTCGTGATGGAGTAATTTGAATTTCACGCTTTTGGGGAAGCATCGAGAGGGTCGTGTCATCTAGAAACAGTGTCACATGATCTATTGGAACACCTAAGTGGGACAGACTGTGACATGATGGCTGTTCACTCACAGACAGAACCACCTCAACTGAAACACACACTGACCCCAACTCGTTTAAACAGCAGATGCCAATGCTTGAATCCATTTAGCTGGTCAATGGTCACAGTAAAATGTAGGTTAATGCAGGAGAGGCGATACACATCTACATCCAATATGTTTTTCATAATCTTCCTGAACCATGCCAAAGCTCCTGTCCTTGAACATGCCAGCTTAAATCTGACTGAAGTTGACCAAGGACACATCTGCAACCCTGCATGCATATAAAATATTTTGCTTGTTTATTTTTTTACAGTTTTAGTTTGTGGTTAAAGTGAGTGGCACAGATCTCTCTCTCCATCTCATATTCCCAGCATTCACTCTTCTGTCTCTTATTCTGTTCTTATCCTTCCTTAGTTGATGTTTCCACTTCATTGTCTTTCTCTGTTTCAAATGCATCTCTGTCATACTTCAATCAGACTTAAAGCTGTCATAATATCCTCACAGCTGCAGCCAAATACAAAGAAGGAGGACATTTTGACTATTAAATGAATCAGACTCAGACTTCTTCTAAAAAAAAAATCTGTGGACTTTCCATTTCATACACTCAATACTCACAGTCTGCCCGTTGGTTGGCTATGTTTTCCAGACACATCTGGAATGATGTTTTCTGATTGGTGGACATTGTAATGCAGCAGCGGAAAAGACGCTCTGATTGGCTCCAGCTCAGAGGTGTATGTCAGACAATGATGCTGATTGGTCAGCTTTGCGTCTTCTGACGCAGTGCTGCAGTGCTGCGCCGTCTGCAGGTGTAATCAGTGCAGCAAGTGTGTCACTGTGTCAGTGTGTGTGTGTATGTGCTCGCTGCAGCAGACTGCCTGCCCCTCATCAACCAACAGATTTGAGGCTGGTCTCCATAGCAACCATCCTCAAAGCTCGGCTTGTGAACAAAGATAGCTTCCCTCCCTCCCCCCTTCCTTTAGACCAGCAGGGTGCGACTCCTGTGGCGAGTTCCCTCCAGAGGCTTGTGTGTGTGTTTAGATGAGGTGTGGAGTAATTATAAATCACTGCTAATCTCATTTCATATCAAGGTATGCATAATCAGAGAACCAGACACTGTGTGTGTGTGTGTGTGTGTGTGTGTGCATGACATACACACACACACACACACACACACACACACTGAAACACAAATTCATTTCAATTTGCAACAATGGAGTGAAAGATAGGCCGAGGAGACACACACATACACACACACACAACATCATACTACATTTATTAGCGGTTGTTGCAGCTTGTACGAATAGTTTTCTGGAAGCTATATGTCGATCACTCTGCTCAGCCACAGGTTGAAATTAAGAATCACTATGCTGATTTGAATCACCATTCAAAAGAGTTCGTAGTTTGTTCACTTTGCTAAGCTAAGCGATCACTTCACCTTTCCAAATCCGCAAGTAAACGCCTCAAATTTGAGCTCTGATTCTGACTGTCTTCAGTTCAGCAGTACGTTCTGTCTGCTGCTGGTTGTTACCAGCACTGTACATAAGGTTATAGCTTAATAGCCCTTTTTTTCTGCAGTAGATCTCACATCATGATGATTTATGTGGTTTTTGTGGTCCTATAGTGAGCTTATAACCTGGCATTAACATACTGCTTATTTGAAGTGTTCAGTTCATGTTCAAACAAATCTTTGAAGAGTCTTCAAAGTGAACTCACTATAGTGAATCACTACTGTCACTGACTGAATCAGTAGCTTTTAGCAGTGTAGCTCCTGGTGACTGAGCACCGACGACAGCTCACCTGGGGAAGCCTACACAGTACTAACTCTGTTGTAAATAATAAGCTGCTGAGGTATTAACCTTATGTGCAGCGCTTGCATAGACATAGTTTTGTACTGAAGTCAACGCTTAGATCAGCAACACACGTATTACTTAACTAAAGACAGATCAGCGCTGAATGTCAGCAGTGATTTGTTCACTGTTACTGAAGTGCAGTTTAACAGTCAGTGGCAACTGAACTGAACAAAATGATTCAAATCAGAAAATTGATTTGTAATGTCCACCTCTGCTGTGTATCATGGCCTACGTGACCTCAGTTACCAGTGAAGAACTCCTACACTGAACACCTCTGGCTCAGCAGCCTTTAAGGTGTTCATGATTTCTGCTCAGGCTCAAGTGGTCAGTTTATTGAAATGTAACAAATAAAGATGATTTGAAGATAAACTGAAGCCAAGGTGGATACATGAATAATTTTAAATAACTGTGGGAAGGCCTCTTACAGCTCAAAAATTTCAATTTGAAGTCTATTTGACTCACAGACTTAACACTTAGTTTAGAGATATTGCCAAAGTTGGGAACAAAGTTCATTGTTTTGAGGATTTTGGTAATGAGGATGGCATTTCCCCCGACCAGCAAGCAAACTCACAGAGGACCATCTGTGAGTGTTGACAGTTAATCCCCCAACAAACCTGAATTCATCTGATCCTCTCTGTTAGTCTGTGCTGCAGTTGGCACAGGATGCTGTGAGGGGTTTGCGCTTTGCAGAGAAAGCTTATTGATGCTGCTGTGCCAGACACTGTCAATCAATTCCAAATAGTTGACTCCCTCCATTTTAGGACCAGTATTCAGTTATTCTGCTGCAGAGGCCTTATAACTGTAGACGCTTGAAACCTTATTTCTAAATGAATTGTTTGATATTCTGGGAAATGTATATTTTTAGGCTTAACTTTAGCAATGCTTAGCATAAAGACTTGAAACTGAGGGAAAAAGCTAGCCTGTCCAAATATATTATATTAATCAAAAATATCTTGTTTGTTTAATCCATCTAAAACTGGTGTGTAAAAAAAGATGACAAATAGGCAACCCTTTCTTTCTTTAAATTGTCATTATCTCATCTATCCTCATTAGTCTGCTCTATTCTCTTTTTGACATGTCATTAAAATTACAGCAGCCCTTTCCCAAACATGAACAATAAAACAATTACAATTTCAGAACCACTTCTCAAAATAAACTAAATATTGGCATGTCGGCATGTAATGTTTACTAAATACGAACATTAATGTTTTAAGCTGTATTTTTCAAATGTTTAACAGCTAATAATAACAAAGTGGGTCTTATTTAGTACCTATACTGTACTTGAGTATTTTATTTAGTTGTATTTATGTTTTAAATCAGGAAGAAATATACAGCAGGCACTGATATCAGCAGCTCCCAGCCCACAACATTTTATCCTTTAGATGCTAAGTTTGGATATTTCTGACCGGACCTGAAGGCAGCGTTACATTAGATCTGTAGAGTGAGTGCAAAAAAAAATCAAAAAATTCAATAAGATAAATAACAGATGCAAATGTTTTTGTGTAGACTAAAAGGGTTCATTTCAATTTTGTAACTCAGGCTATTAGAAATAAGTATTGCACAACACGAGCAGGCAAAATATATCAGAACAAGTCTGGTGATTTTATTACCATGTGATTCAGGAGCTGAAATTATATAGAAATTGGATTTGTTTGAAGATGTTCTGTCTGGAGATTGGATTTATTCAGACTGCAGGAGAGAGAGAAGGGAGAGATTACCATTGATTGGATTACATTTTAGGGTCAGATTACTTTCCGTTTGCAAAACCCACCAGCATGCAGAGAGGCGAATGAGACACACTGAAGTAGTCTGATGCACATTGGCTGTGACTGACATAATTTATTAATATTATTTATTTATTAAAAAACAAACTCACAGTTTTGAAATTACTTCAGCTTCATTTTTCTGCTGCTCCAGATAGAGCAGAGAAGCAATAATGTGAGATGCTACAAATGTAACTGCTCTGACCAGACACTCGTTTCTTCTTTGATAAAGACGGAAAACGGCATCAAATATTAATAACAATAATAAATTATTGATCCCTTTCAGAAAATTTCCTTTTCCATTTGTATATCAAAAGGTCAAAGGTCAGCCGGGTAGCTTGGCTCAAGGGCACTTCAGCAGAGTGAACATCTGCTGAACTGCAGCTCTGATCCCGAACCTACTAATCTTAGGGACTTCATTTGCATAATGACGCAGGCATAAATAAAAATGTGTGGGTTAATGGAAGTTGCGGACTAAACCACTACTTTGTGCTCATCGCTCACTTTCCCTACAGACAAACAGCAGCCTCCGTGTTGGAAAGAGTACCAACTCTCATGTTACATCACTGTGTGAGAAATGAGTTATGAACAACCTCTGCTTTGTGTGTGTGTGTGTGTGTGTGTGTGTGTTTTAAATAAAAAAGTACTAAATGTGCAGCTGCTGCTGATATGATGACCCCCACGCTTTATATACTTGTGTATACATGCATGTGTGCGTGAGTGCACGCTCTGAGAAGATGCCAGTGTGATCTGTTTGCCCTCTTTGTTTATGGAGCCGGGCCTTTCCTGCCCTCTGATGTGTGTTCTCAAGCCATGAATAGAGCTTTTTGTGCGGACACACACACAATCTGTCCTCATGATTTGAATGCTGAGTCCATCTGATCAGTGAGTGTGAGAAAGAGTGATACGGGTGATATGATGTTATTAGCTGCCTGAAAACAGATTGCCTGTATGTGAATGTGAGTAAAAGGGCATGGTTACTGAGGTTAATGGAGCCCTTCTTCTCTTTAAGTCAAGTCAGATTTATGTAGGCTATAGCCCAATGTCACAAATCTGCCTCAAGGGGCTTTACAGTCTGTAGCTACAGCCTACAAACCTAGGACGGACAGACATGTAGGCTAATAGATGTCATGTGTAGAGAATAGACCAACACAGTAAAAACATTATGGGTTTAGCAGCCTTTACTTATGGATAGGCCTACACACTATTTCCAATCTGATATGACTGGAAGAAGAAGAAATGCTAACTATAAAGAAGTGTAGAGAGAGAAGAGTCAGCAGAGTTTGAATTAAAAGCAGATTAGAGGAGAGAAATAAAACTTGAGTTCATCTCCCAGATTTCAGGCCATCTGAGGGGGCGTGTCCTGCAGCTCAACGTCACTGATGGTTATATAGGCTGCAGCTGTGGCGGCGGGCTCGCGCTGCTGAGACGGGCAGAACACTGAGGACCGGTGGCGCGCGCTCACAGACTCCCACTCAGCCACACACTCCCCAAACAAAGAGAAGCACGCGAGGCAGCACAGCATCCCACCCTTTCAGCCGCGAGCTCACTTGCAGAACCGCCCCCCCCATCCCTCCAAGACAGAACCGGTCCGGTCCGAGGCTCGAGCGCACAGAAACCGACAATGACAGCTAACGGCGCGACTAACGGAACCAGCGACATGCTGCAGATCCAGTTCGGTCTGATCAATTGCGGGAACAAATACCTAACTGCAGAGACCTTCGGCTTCAAAATCAACGCCTCCGCCACTAGCATGAAGAAGAAGCAGATCTGGACTCTGGAGCAGAGCGGCGACGACTCCACCGGGAATGTGTTCTGCCTCAAGTCACATTTGGGCCGTTACATCGCCGCCGATAAGGACGGGAACGTTACCGGAGACAGCGAGACCCCGGGCCCAGAGTGCCGGTTCATCATCACCGCCCATGATGATGGACGCTGGTCCCTGCAGTCCGAGCCGCATGGCCGGTACCTGGGCGGAACCGAGGACCGGATCATCTGCTTCGCCCAGACCGCCTCTGTGGCGGAGAAATGGAGCGTGCACATTGCCATGCACCCGCAGGTGAACATCTTCAGCATGACGCGCAAGCGGTACGCGCACCTGAGCTCCAAGGTGGACGAGATTGCCATCGACCGGGACGTCCCGTGGGGGGTGGACTCCATGATCACGCTGGTGTTCTGCGATCAGCGCTACCACCTGCAGACCGCCGACAACCGCTTCCTGAGGAACGACGGCGCGCTGGTCGCCACCACGGACAAGAGCACGGGCTACACGCTGGAGTTCCGCTCCGGCAAGGTGGCGTTCAGGGACTGTAGCGGCAGGTACCTTGCGCCCTCTGGGCCCTCCGGTACCATGAAGTCCGGTAAGAGCGCGCGCGTGGGCAAGGACGAGCTGTTCGTGCTGGAGCAGAGCCACCCGCAGGTCGTGCTCACTGCTGCCAACGAGAGGAACGTCTCCACCCGGCAAGGTTAGTATAGTGTGTGTGTGTGTGTGTGTGTTGGTATCTCATCCTCTGGCAGAGGAAGGGTTAAAGTGATGGAATGTCAGATTGCATCCCCCTGCAGTTTCCCTGTGTTTCCTGTGATATAGACAACCGGCATTAAAAGAGTCCAACAAAGACTGGGCACAGAGGCCTCAGCCTTGTTAACACACATGCAGCAGCATCATGTGCACGTGTGCCAACATTCAAATGTAAAACAGCCCTAAACTGGCAAGAGGCTGAACTTGCGAGTTTACAGAACAGCTCAGAGGAGAGGAAAGATGTAGTTACACCTCAAACTGCCTCAGTCCTTACATCCATATATTTTCTTGGCACCTTTTAAAAGAATGGGCCCTGATTTATCACTGCATTCATTATTTGCAGCGTAACTTAGTCATGATGCTTTACATAGTTTATTATCCCTTAATCTACACTGAAGCGTTTCACTTCACTCACCCACTGTTGTCTATTGAACAGAACCTCCTGATACCAAAAATCTTCTTCCTGCCGCTGTTTAATAAACAACTTGGACAGAAAAGATGAAGTTAGGGGGTCTGAAAGCAGCTGAAGTCATTGGACAGATTTGTGGTTCTTCATGTGATAGTGATATAAACCAATTAATAATAATTGGGTACATATGATCTGCCGCAGTATTGTTTTATTTCTTCATTCTTTCAGATTGGGTGGGGGGGGTCTGTGTGCGCACACTAATTTTGTGTCTGGTTTTCAGCTGTCAGTGGGCAGAGATACAAGCTTGTCCCTCTACCTTCTTCCTTCCTCACCCCTCCTTACTTTTTCCATCTCTCCCTCGCCATCCCATCCGTTCACCTCTTTCGCTCATTGTGCCTCTACCGCCAATCTTTTTTTGCGTCTCTTTCATCATTTCCCTATGCCTTTTTCCCATCCTCCCTTCACTTCTCCTGCCTCCTCGCCCCCTCCCCCGCAGCTCCTCCAGCCTTCAGGCCTGGCTGCTGTGTGTCTGAGGTGATTATCTGTGGCATCCCTCATGATGATGGGTGTCTAAGTAAATCACCACATTTTTCTAAATGAATCTATCAAAGAAAGATACTGAAATTAATCATTAGCCCTTAAATTAAAGGGGTGTGTGTTTCATGCTCTAAAAGCGTCTTTGAATTGGCACAAAAACATCAGTGTGATTTGGGTAGAGACGAGGAAAATGCCGGAGAAAGCAGAGAGACTGTGGCAGTGACTGTCTGGTGTAATGAAAGATAAGAATATACAAATTGATGCTCTTTAAGTCTATATTTAGAGTTTGGTCAGAGGAGCGTACTTGTGTGAATACTGTGCGGTTTGGTGGTTTTGCGTCCTCCTTTTCAAAAAGTATGATCTCTCTGTCCTTTTGTTTCCCGCTCCTGAGCCTGTCTTTCTGTTTTGTTTGCTTGTCATGGGGATATTTATCCACTTCTCTCTCCAGTCAGCTGCTTTTTCTCCACAAGTGGCGCCCGGTCTCAGACACAAAATGGAAGCCAGCTTGTGTTAAATAAAGATTCACAACATGGAAACATTAGAAATGCTGACTACTTTAAACTGATCTGTTGGAATTAGATGATGACGTCCTCTGTAATGACAGTGAATTGCGCTTTTAATCTCCAAGTCGTGGGGGGAAAAATGTCATTGCTGTCTGAGATATTTTGCTAAATCAGATTATTTCTTTCTATTATGGAGGGTGCAGCTCAGTGAAATGCCACAAACATCTTGCTCCTCCTCATGCTGTGATACTAAAACAACCAAGATTAAAATATTTATTTTGACTGATTTCTCTACACACAAGTAAAAAGTCCTCGTTGGATGTGTTTTGGCAACTTCATCGGGAAAGCTTTTGTACTAACTGGCATTTAATCACTTTTTAATTGAGTAAAATCACCAATCAGTTGCTGATTTCAGCTTCTAAATCTTCATTTTACATTATAACTTTTAGTAGCTGGTAAGAGCAAATAAATCTGGGCTGGATTAATTTTGGTTTTGCTAAATTTAATGGTCATCAGTCAGAACACACAATCATCAGTTGTAGCTCTATATACATTAACAGGAGATGCTCATATGGTGAGTTGCCTCCCCAGAGGTAGAATTGCTCCAGTCCGATAGGCTGGTTAGGTCCTGCACCGATGCTGACCTCATTTAGCAAATCGCTTGATGTGACTGATCCGTATTAAAGCTGATCTGAGTTTTCTTGTCAACAAAGAAAAGTTATGTTTACATTCGGTGTTGCTCACCAAAATGCATTATGTGCATTCTTGAGGTCTAGTAAACCTGTCGAGTGCATTTCCTCCCTGTATTTACTATATATAAATAAAAACATAAATAAAAACCTGCATTGTTCACATCCATGTTTGCTAACTTGTGGTCTTCTTCCCTTTTTGTAGTACATTAGATTTCTTTACGTTTTAACCGATGGCCAATTTTTGCTCAGTTGTATAGTGTGAAACCGGTGGCAGCACTATAACATCCTCATGTATTGATGTCCAGAAATGGTGAAAAATGGCCGTCACAATTTCCCAGATGCCAAATTAACATTTAAAATGCCCAATGTATATTTAGTTGACTATCACAGAGGACTAATAAAACCTGCAAATATTCTCATTTGAGAAGCTAAAAACAGTGAATATTTTCCAATTTTGCTCAAAAAATATTGGATTAATATTTTTTTGCCGACAGACTGATTAATTGACAGATTGTTCCAACGCTAAAAAAAACTAAAAACCAGTGGCGAAAAAAGTAACGGGGACATTTTGAATTGAATTTCCATGTGACCTACTATCCACCATCAGCTGACTCGCTTACTCAGTTTTCAGTGCCACAGCAGAACCTGGGGACATTTTAGTGTTCATAAAAATAATATAACATGAAAATGATCCGCGCAGTAACTTAACAGATCTGGGGAAAACTCCATTGATATCTAATCGGTCCTCAATATCAGCAGATACCTTGACCTGATATCTAAATTGGTAATGAGTAAGAAAAAGTTGTATCCGTGCCTCCCTAATCAGAGGTCACTTGCTATGATGCCTTGCTTAAGGACACTTGTGCTCTCAGTCGACCACCCTGCAGCTCCAATCTGTCGATAATGAGCAAGAGGTCTGAACCTTTTAGAGGAAGACCTCATTCCTCCAACAACTGGATGATTGTGATGCGGATTAAATGTAGAGTGGAATTAAACCAGCTCCAGATGTTTTACGGACTGACAGCTGCTATTTGCCTCGCAGACCTGAACCAAGATGGCGGCTGAAGTTGGCTGGGTTTCATTAGCAGCCGAAGGTTTTTAATGCGAGCCAGCTCAAGTGGGTCAGTCCAAAAGCTGCTTTGTATAATCAAAATTCATTGTCTTTGACTCATACTTAATTCTTATTGATCAAGGCCAAGATCTGCCATTTAAATGTATTGGTTCCCATTTTTGGGAACGCACACCAGGGAACCTGTCCTCCTAATGTCATTTATAGCTTTTCCTTAAAGTAACTGTTTTTACTAGTTTGAGCTTTACATAGGAGGTCATTGGAGCAAAATGAGCAGTCAGACAGGTTTTACACAGGTCCACAGGAGTTTCAACTGCAATATTTAAACCATTTGAAGTTTAAAACCGCTCTGATTGCTTGTGGCATTTATTCTCATGTACTTCATGTGTTAATCTGCTGCATTCCACACACCTAAACAATGGAGCTGGTAAATAAAGTAATAAAAAATGCTGATTTTTCCTTTAAGTCGCTCTAATTGACAATATTAAAACAAACCAACTGACCTGACTGCTAATATTTTAAGGTCATTGCAGTTAATCATGAGTTGTCTGTTTTGTTGTTATGAATCCAAAATGCTGAAAAGAAATCACAAGGAATAAATTTTTGGACAGTGATGCTGCCAGCAACCTTTTAATTCCTCTGACATTTTATTTCTGTGTTCACATCTATCATCGTTGCTTGCCAGTCACATGATGCTATAAAGTGGGTTTCTTTTTTATTTATTTATTTTTTTCAACCAAAACCCTAAATAAATCCATTTAATTCAGCCTTAATGAAGCATGCGGAGTTGACATGTAGGGAACCACCAGAAACAAGTCTAGTAACAAGTAATATTCAATGCACATTACAGCAGTCCTCCTGCTTCTGCTGTCCTCTAATTTGTGCGTGCACCTTTTGTAACAGCCATTAACTGAACCCTTGCTTGTTTCCGGACCATAACATCCACTCTCATCTCTGGAACGGAGATGGTCACAAATTCCCTGAGAGACTGTTTAACGACTGAGACACTTACCAGTCAGTTAGCCTGCAGCTCAATGGACTGTTCTGCCCCTAAACTGTAGCGCAAGTGTGAGTGAAGACCGAGCAACGGTTTGTCAACTAAATGGATGAGAGCACATCATATCCATATGGCTACTGGTGTGACCACTGAGTGCTGACTGCTCTTTGTAAGTGATGGTCCTCTCTGAAAGCAAGGATGAGGTGGCTAACGTGGAGATGACAGTCCTGTGGTGTTTCATTGTTTTCAGCACCTGCTTGTATATCTGGAGTGTGATCCCTGTTGGGACAGGGCTGGCTTTTTGTGTCAAATATTTAACATCTAATGACGTGGCAATAAGGCAGCGCACCTTGTTGCATCCTGTGACTAACTTCCTGTGAAAAAGAAAGTGGATTAACGAGACTTGGTTAATATGACTAAAGGCACATGAAAAGATTCACAATGCTAAGCAACTCTGCAAAGGTCAAACGTTTTAATGGAATAGTTTGACATTTAGGGAAACGGGCTCAACTGCTTTCTTGCCCATAGTTAGTTGAGAAGATTGCTACCACTCTCACATCCGTCCTTTAAAGATCAAGCTACAGCCAGTTAGCTTAGCTTAGCATGAAGACTGGAAACAGGACAAAACAGCTAGCCTAACTCTGTCATCTGTACAAAAAAACAACAATTATGTGCAGGACCATTTCTTGGTTGTCACTGCACCCGGTAGGTGGATTGTGTTGCCTTTGGACAGAGTCAAGCTAGCTGTTCTCCCCCCTCATGTGTCAAGCCTTAATGCTAAGCTAAGGCTGCTAACTGTAGCTTTGTGTTAATCGTACAGACAAAAAAGTGGTATTGATCTTCTCATCTAGGCTAACTCTCTCTCATTTCCCTAAATTTTGAACTATTCTTTAACTGACTTTTGTAGGTTACAGTTGCTAAAACAGCCTCTCTTTATTCAGATATACAGGTTATTGTTGGAAAACCAGCACAAAGTAAACAATCACATTAAGATTTTACATGAAAATTAAATGGTATTAAATCAAATAGTTGTCACTGACTGGCTATGGTTGCCTGGCCCGTTTCCAGTACAAGCTCAAAAGTGTTGAAAATCAGTCAAATCAGAGTTATAAGCATGCCTTTAATCGTGTGTGTGTGTGTGGTAAAGGGAGGAGCAGAAACTGAGGCTCCATGTTGTGTCTGGCCATGATTCAGGCCCCGACACCCTTTCTGTATCCTTCACCTCCCCGCTGGCAGGAAATGAGAGACGAGACGCACAACTCCGACCTTGGCTGGTGTGTGTTAATCCCTGCAGGGTAAAGGGTGGTGATTTGCCTCCCTACAACACATGACATTCTGCACACACACTCACCCAATAGGAAAAAAGAGAGGATGCCATCAGTTTATGCATCCTTGGTAGTGTTTACTGGCATGCTGACTCTATAATGTGTTTATAGACCCTCAGTATGTTTGTGTGTTTTCACACTGTCAGAGTGTGTGTGTGTGTGTGTGTGCTGGGAGCATGCCAAGGGAGCTGCCTCATGTCAGCTGCAGAGCGCCAGGGAACCTCTCCCCCTTTTAATGTCGTCTACTTTATTATAGGTTAGGCTTTGTCTCCAGTGTGTCATCCTGCTGCTCTCTGGGTGTGTCTCCTCACTAATGCCCACTAACTCGCAGTCCTACTTTACTTCAGTCAATTTTGCAACACACTGAACACACAACGGGGCTTGAAATCAATTTACCAAAAGATTTGGGACATCTCCCGGCACAATACTGTATCTGACATGTCTGACCTAATTTTAGAAGATTTTGTTGCATTTATTAGAGGAAGTGGGAGTATTAGAGTTCAGTTTGTCCATACTGTATAAGCAGTGGTGTTACAGTATTCAGTGTGTAGGCTGTCTGGCTGGCCTGTCATACTGCATGCATGCGTTTGGATCAGAACAAAGCCTGATGATCTGGCTGACTGTTTGTGCCCCAGCTGGTCGCCTCCTCAGTCAGGCCTGCTGAACAATAGGAGACGCACACAAACACACACAATTGCACTTGATACAATCGCGTGCTTTCACAGCAGGCCTCTGGTGCTGGCTCGCAGTAACCGGGGCCAACAATCTGTGCCTGCCGCCATCAGGCTGAATGCGGTGGGTGGGGTGGACAGAAAGACGGAGGGGTTGTTTTCAAGAGTGTGTGTGTTGTGCCTTACATTTGGTGTGGTTTGGGTGGATTCTGCATGTGTGGTCACTACCTTTTGCTGTGGTTTGCTGAAGGGGGACTCTGAGAGTGTGTATGAGTACAGAACCTTTCATCCACCTCCATTAACCATGTGAGCTTCACCAAGTGATCAGTATAGAGATATCTGGGCAACACATACGCGCGCACACACACGGAGAGATGAAGCCCGCCAGACAGCCTCAGCTTCTCTCTGGGTCACGGCTCAGGCTCTACAGGTGTCGGGGTGGGAGTTTTGTCTGTCAGTCTTGTATATTCATGTTGTGTGTGTACCCGCCAGTATTTTTTGTTCCATGTGATAACTTGTGTTTCAAGGTGCGAGGAAAGATGAGACACTAATAAGTAACTAAAAAGCCTCTTGACTGTAGTGAAACGTTTCCTCCTATCCACCATATGCCCGATACAACAGACCAAGTCGTATCATCTGACTTCCTTTAAAACATACAGGATTGTAAATTATACTGATGAGAAAAAGACTCGCCCACTAATATTCAAAACAAAAACCAAAACCAGCTCAGTGAACGGTTTTCTGCTTTTCAGTTAACAATGAAGCATGTAAAGTGTTCTCTTTTTAGTTTCCCTTTGTCTCATGTGTGGAAAAAGTAACAGCTCCAGGATGCTGATGGACTTTAACTAGTGTGGAGTTTTTCATTTTTATAAAAAAAATACTTAAATACATTAAACATCTATTAAGATTTTTGATTTTACAAAAATCGAATGAACTGTTTAACGAACAGCTGAATTCCACACAGAACCCAATCACAGAAATAAAGAAAACATTAAGGATAATAAGGGATATTTTTAGACTTAACTCCTCAGAAGCTGATCCTTTCTGCTGATAATTTCTGTTGAGTTGACGCTTTACTGCCAGAAATACTTGTGTGTATATTTAACTTTATTCTTAAGAGCTAAATGTTTAGACCATGAGACAAATGGATCTTGGCACTGGATCCAGTACAAGAGAAGTATTTTAGTGTGAGTTAGTTGCGCTGTCGGGGCAGAATGTCTCCGGGATACATCACATTTCTTAATAATTTTCGAAAAAGGCAGTAGTTTTGGGAAAATATACACTGCTCAAAAAAATAAAGGGAACACTAAAATAACACATCCTAGATCTGTATGAATGAAATAATCTCATTAATTACTCCTTTCTTTACATAGTTGAATGTGCTGACAACAAAAACACACAAAAATTATCAATGGAAATCAAATTTATCAACCCATGGAGGTCTGGATTTGGAGTCACACTCAAAATCAAAGTGGAAAACCACACTACAGGCCGATCCAACTTTGATATAATGTCCTTTAAAACAAGTCAAAATGAGGTTCAGTAGTGTGTGTGGCCTCCACGTGCCTGTATGACCTCCCTATAATGCCTGGGCATGCTCCTGATGAGGTAGCGGATGGTCTCCTGAGGGATCTCCTCCCAGACCTGGACTAAAGCATCCGCCAACTCCTGGACAGTCTGTGGTGCAACGTGGTGTTGGTGGATGGAGCGAGACATGATGTTCCAGATGTGCTCTATTGGATCCAGGTCTGGGGAACGGGCGGGCCAGTCCATAGCATCAATGCCTTCCTCTTGCAGGAACTGCTGACACACTCCAGCCACATGAGGTCTAGCATTGTGTTGCATTAGGAGGAACCCAGGGCCAACCGCACCAGCATGTGGTCTCACAAGGGGTCTGAGGATCTCATCTCGGTACCTAATGGCAGTCAGGCTACCTCTGGCGAGCACATGGAGGGCTGTGCGGACCCCCAAAGAAATGCCACCCCCACACCATTACTGACCCACCGCCAAACCGGTCATGCTGGAGGATGTTGCAGGCAGCAGAACTTTCTCCACAGCGTCTTCAGACTCTGTCACGTCTGTCACATGTGCTCAATGTGAACCTGCTTTCATCTGTGAAGAGCACACGGCGTCGGTGGCGAATTTGCCAATCTTGGTGTTCTCCGGAAAATGCCAAACGTCCTGCACGGTGTTGGGCTGTAAGCACAACCCCCACCTGTGGACGTCGGGCCCTCATACCACCCTCATGGAGTCTGTTTCTGACTGTTTGAGCAGACACATGCACATTTGTGGCCTGCTGGAGGTCATTTTGCAGGGCTCTGGCAGGGCTCTGGCAGTGCTCCTCCTGCTCCTCCTTGCACAAAGGCGGAGGTAGCGGTCCTGCTGCTGGGTTGTTGCCCTCCTACGGCCTCCTCCACGTCTCCTGATGTACTGGCCTGTCTCCTGGTAGCGCCTCCATGCTCTGGACACTACGCTGACAGACACAGCAAACCTTCTTGCCACAGCTCGCATTGATGTGCCATCCTGGATGAGCTGCACTACCTGAGCCACTTGTGTGGGTTGTAGACTCCGTCTCATGCTACCACTAGAGTGAAAGCACCGCCAGCATTCAAAAGTGACCAAAACATCAGCCAGGAAGCATAGGAACTGAGAAGTGGTCTGTGGTCACCACCTGCAGAACCACTCCTTTATTGGGGGTGTCTTGGTAATTGCCTATAATTTCCGCCTGTTGTCTATTCCATTTGCACAACAGCATCTGAAATTGATTGTCAATCAGTGTTGCTTCCTAAGTGGACAGTTTGATTTCACAGGAGTGTGATTGACTTGGAGTTACATTGTGGTGTTTGTGTTCCCTTCATTTTTTTGAGCAGTGTACTTATTTGCTCTCTTGCCAAAGGTTAAATGAGAGGATTGATATCACTCATGTCTGCACAATATATATGAAGCTATGGTCAGGAGTCAGTTGGCTTAGCATAAAGACTGGAAACGGGGTAATGCTATAGCATGGCTCTATCCAAAGGTAACACAAATCTACACACCAGCAGTTCCAAAACTCACAAAATAATAAATTAACATGTTATACATAGAGACTCGTAACTCATTCAAACTCAGTGTAAAAATGACAATTTGCCATTTAACCAGTAACTTTCTGGAGAATGCACTGGTTGCCAGGTTGCCTCTTGTAAAAACGGTGAATTTATTTTTATGATCTACTGCAAACAAATGTGGTAGTTTTTTGTGCAGCCCTGGTGGCGGTTCATCTAATGGAGACTGTGTTTTAGATAATTTTTTTTTTTTTTATTCAAATGATCTAACAATTTGTTTTGATATATCACTTGACATTTAAAGGGTACTTTAAAGTTTCTTTAGGTTTTGAATAATGACTTTAATTTTTTTTCTCAGACGTTTTGTGCCATTTTTGGTTTAAACTCATTCGTGATGCAGGTAACCCCATGGTCAGTTCCTGGTGGGTAGAAACAGATGCTTTACACTCTCTCCTGCCACGGTAATAAATGGTCTCTCCCGTGTTACTGTACTGAGGGTCCGAGGGTGTTGGCTGAGCAAGAAGCAGCGAGGATTAGAGGACAGTTCAGCAAGGGTACTGATGATCCTGGAGGCAAGCACAGTCTGACCCTTTTTATTTTCTCCTTTTCACTGTCAACTCCTCCTCGAACGTGTTCCTTCCCTCCTTGTCTGTTGCAGCCCCTTCGCACCATGTGGTTCCCATTATGGCCTCTTATTTTCCTTCTCAATCATCTGTGTGTGTGCGTGCGTGCTCGTTCGTACATGTGCATCCCCACATATTTCTGCAGAAACTCAATCTGGCTGCAGAGGCTAGAGTTCCCAAGTTGACTTTAGCAGGGACTCAACTACATCTCACTCCACTCCTGTTTTCTGTGAGCATTAACTCTTTTGCAACTATTACCTTAGGTAATACTGTGTATTATATGGTGGTGGTGTTGTTGTTATGAAGTACATCTTTGACTTCAGTTGGAGACAAACGATGTACAGCTTGTATTAAGACGTGTTGTGTGAAAGGGAAAAGGAAATGCTGATGAAGGGTACTGTGAATGAACGTTTTTGACCTTTAAAAAAAAAAAAAAAAAAAAAGGTCCCCTTCAGAGTCATTAATAATTTGTTTGGACAGCATTCTAGGTCATTTTCTTTTTTTTTATGTAGGCAGTGTGACCACTGCAGCCAGTTGTTTGGGCTGTAAGAGAACAAGAAACATGGAAAAAGAGAAATAAAGTGGGGGGGAGGGTGTCACACATGAAACGGGAGAGGGATGGGGGAACACATGAGCGTGTTTTATCAAACACATCTTTCTTTCTCTCTCGGTCTTGTTCTGCGCACATTTACACAGCAGTCCAACAGACAGTCCATCTCTCTCTCTATCCAGCCCTTCAGCTATAGGTCCATCCATGCCATGACCTCATCATATACAATAGCGCGCATTGTGCTGCATAAAGCGTGTGTTAGGGGAGTGGTACGCTGGAGTTTTGTGTATATGTCTAGATCATATTTTTGACTGATGTTTGTTTATCTCTTTGTTGCTCTTAAGTGCCTTAGTAAGGATGATGTGAATTTAATAGAGAGGTCTGGTGTTCTGTAAACATACAGTTGAGTGTGTGGATGCACGCACGCACGCACGCACACATACAGACCCGCACGCTTGCCTTTAAGACTGACACTAAATCTGTAGCTAAAGCAGATTTAACCCCCCCCCCCCCATTATTAATTAATTGGTTGGTTAAATTTTTCTGATTGATCAATTTTTAAATGTTAAGTCTAGTAGTCCAACACTGAGAAATATTCCAAGTTACCGTGTAAAAGACTTACATTTACATTTTATATTTGATCTCGTGATCTATCTGAACCAGAGAATTTTCTGACATTTTGTGCCATGCTGCCAGCCAATGTCAGGCCACCATTTTGTTTCTAACTGAAATATCTACCCAACTGTTGGATGGATTTTCATTCACTTTAGTAAAGAGATTGATGCCAAGAGGATAAACCCTAATGACTCTGGTGATCCTTTTACTCTACAGTAATCACCAAGTCAAAGTTTTACTGTATACAGTACTTTGGTTTATGACCTAATTCATGCAAAACTGACATTCAGCCTCATTGTATTTTGTGTTTAGTGCTAAATATTAGCATACTAACATGCTAAACTAAGATGGTGAACATGGTAAATATTAAACCTGCTTGCATTATCATTTAGCTCAAAGCACTGCTGTGTGTGTGTGTGTGTGGGGGGGGGTGTATACACAGCCTCACGGAGCAGCTAGCATGGCTGTAAACTCGAAGTTGTAAAGGCTTAATAAATGACCAAACACATTAATATTATATAAACATGAATTGTTGCAGATGAATTGGTTCAGCTCCCTCTGCTGCTGTCTAAGTTCACAGTAGATTCCAGTGAAGTGAATATTCTTGTGGTTTTTTTCTGTGTTTTGTGACCGTCCACCATGATGAGTAATCTTTTGATCTGTAGTGGGGTCCGTCTGGCCTGTGACAGATGTGGGTGAGTGTGCAGCTGTGTGAAATCCCCCACTAATCCAAGCCGTCTGATGTTGCTCATTTAGTGTGTCTGATGCTGACCAGGAGATGTGTGGGTATGTTAGAAGTTCATACCTCACAGTGTGGGTGGGTGGACTAGTGTTTGTCATCTTCTGTTGGACTCATGGTTGACCCACTAGCCTGTATTTTAGCTAAAACCCCATTCTCCCAACTATCTAAATCCGCCCAGGTATGGACCTGTCAGCCAATCAGGACGAGGAGGGCGACCAAGAAGTGTTCCAGGTGGAGATTTGTCGTGAAAACAGGAAGTGTGCGTTCCGGACCGCCGCTGGGAAATACTGGACACTGACTGCCAACGGCGGCCTGCAGTGCACCGCCTCCACCAAGTAAGCGTCACACACGTCACTACAATGTCTCAACAAAAATCGACCACAACCACACCTGCTCAAATATGTTCACTCACTCACCAGAGGCAGTGACTGTGTGTGTGTGTGTGCACTTGTCCTTCACAGCTCCTAGTCTGTAGTCCCTCCGGTAATTTGAGCTGTGACATGATTTATGAGTTTTACTGTAGGAGGTTTGTGTGTATTTGGTGGTGTGTGTTTGTGGGGGTGGGGGGGGTGAAGGATGAAGAGTGAGCGATGTCATGGCTCTGGCATGTTGGGGGAGACGAAGTGTGTTTCTGTGCGCCCTCAACCTATAAAGAGTGATTTTCTTTAATGTGCAGTGGTTGGTTCAGCCAGAGAGCTGACCTGTGACTTTGTGCTCCTGGATGATATCCCTGTCAGGCCCCAAACAGATTCAGGAGTAGGTGCTTAGACTACTCTTGTCATCTTTGTCAGTATTTGGTTCCATTATTGTGTATTTAAAAATTACCTTTTATTTTGAAAATCTCATTGTTTCTAATGCAAAGACGTTGTGCAGATGCGCAGGAGTGAGACAGAGCACAACAAAACCTGATCCAGTATCCGATTGCTCAAAGAAGCATGTGTCCAGAGTTAACTCAGACAGTAATTGACACGCTGCAGAGTGCTCTGCAGGAAGGTCACCAAATTCCTCCATCACATTCTTGAGATTTAACTGTTCACTCCTCGCAGATCTAACAAACATCTTTTCCGAGTCCTTTTGTGGTTTGTGGAAACGATTTGGAGAATGTTTCAGAGCTTCTCTAATAAAATATAGTAAGGCGAAATGAGTTTGGTGCTGGCTATGCAAGGAAATAAAACCCTCCCCTATGCCAAGTGAAAGGGTTAACAAGCTACTTGATTCAACTTAACCCAAGACTACAAGTGAAGCTTATTCCTCGACCCCTGAGCCTACTGATCCAATTACCCAACGATTACTCCAGTTCTGGATAAAGCAGCTGGGTGCAGTTTTCTGATCAACAGACTGTGTTTGTACCTGACACTCAGGTGCTACTGGATGTCTAACTGCTGTGTAAATTGTTATCCTTCTCACCTCCCATGCCTTCACTTTCTCTCTTTCTCTCTCTGTAGGTCAGCTAATTGCTACTTTGACATTGAGTGGCGTGGGAAGAGGCTGACTCTCCGGGCTGCTAATGGGAAGTATGTCGCCGCCAAGAAAAACGGCCAGCTAGCAGCCACCATCGACTCTGCCGGTTGGTGAGATTTGTTGATTCAGCCGTTCAGACACTGACATGTAGCTAACTGATTTACTTTTCAGTGGAGGAGGGATGAGTAGAAGTTCACCACAGTAAAAGACAGGAATGAAATCATGGCTAGATTTTCCAGTTGTTTCTAAGGCTTCAGCACTTCTGAGCAGAGTGGGTCTGTTTCGTAATAGCGGGATGCTTACTCTTTGGGAAATCAGCTTTGTTGCAATCTTTTTGTCTGTTCTTTTGCCACGTTTCCTTTTTAATTAATCACGTGGAAATGTCACTAGAAAACGGAGTATGTAGAGTCTCTGAGGAGCTTGCACTGTGACATCAAAAGAGGCGGAAAGTCGCATTTAAAGCAACTTTATACTTGTACTCCACTACAATTCAGAGGCAAGTATTGTACAAGAGACTTTTCCCCTCTAATCTTTTTAGACTGTTTCATTGAAATACCAAAAAACAAAGACAGATTGGTAGAAATCTTGGACAAAATTACTTTTATAAAGTAGTTAAGACTAGCGTCATGTTGATTAACAAAAACTTTAAAATGATACTTACACATTTATATCTGTATAAACAATCTATCTGTCACAGGGGATATTTTACTGCAGAACAAGTAGTTTTACTTTTACTAATAAAACTTCTGTACTTTCACTTAAACAGGATTTTGAATGCAGGACATCTACTTGTACAGAACAAAAGATTTGACCATAAGAACACCTACTTTCATTACTGTTGTCCTGTGTGCTGCAGCTTCTGATGAGGGAGCTGTCAGCGACCACAGGGCTCTTTAGTTGCTTTGCATACATTTCAAATGAGCGAGATGAAAACCCAGTGCTTTAAGCTCAAGCGCTGAGCCGCAACGAAATGCACAACATGGTCTTCCAGAGCAGTTTGAGTGTTTTTGAAGGTACCGATTCTCAAATTTTAGATCTTAAAACCAAAGTGTTGTGTAATTAAATGTACACAGTGAAACAAGCTGTAGTTTTTACACTGTTGCGTCCTTTGTCTGTCTCCAGGTGAGTCTGAGGAGTTTCTTATGAAGCTGATTAACCGCCCGATCATTGTGCTGCGCGGGGAGCACGGCTTCATCGGCTGCAGGAAGGTGACGGGGACGCTGGACTCCAACCGCTCCTCCTATGACTACTTCACTCTGGAGTTCAGAGACGGCGCCTACAGCCTGCAAGGTCAGTGTAGGATTTTAGCAGATAGACGCTCCGTGTCTTGATGAAGGACATGTTTGCTATTGTGTGATGTAAAGCAGCATTACGCAGCTGGGAGAATGGTATTGCTTGTCGGAGCGTGTGTAAGGACCTCCCTCAGGCGTACAAGGGATTAAATAATTTTCTCTTTAAGGGATTGTCATTATGGGTTTACTCTCATGAAGCATTTGTGCCAAAAAGGGGGATTTGATTCGGGTAATTTCCCCCGCCTTAACATTATGTAATTCAAACAAAGCAATTTTAAGCTGGATCTTTTGTTCCCCCCTCCATTTTTTTTTATTCACACCCTCCCCCACCTTTCTGCCACACAATACCTCCATCTACACACTCCCTTGCTTTCACCATCTTGTCTCTGTCTAAACTCTGTTCCTCCTTAATCTCTTCTCCTCCGGCAGACTCGACGGGTAAATACTGGATGGTGGGTAACGAGCAGTCGGTGGTGAGCAGCAGCGACACACCTGTTGACTTCCTCTTTGAGTTTTGCGACTACAACAAGCTGGCCATCCGCCACGCCGGCGACAACAAGTACCTCCGTGGCGACCACGCCGGCGTGCTGAAGGCCAACGCCGATGACCTGGAGACCGCCACGCTCTGGGAGTACTGAGGGAAGCTAGGATGTGGTCACCCACTGCTGCGATGCTGATAAATGAAGTGTGGTGACGCAGCACTACCCGTCCATACACCTACCTGTCCCCCACTCACCCTCCCGTCCATTCCTTATATTATATCCTGTACTTATGACTTTATGTATTGATAAACTGCACAGAGAGAACAGAAATGATAGAAAAGGGGAGACACTCCTGTCTGCCCTGCCTCCCTTTCCTTCCCTTTATCCTTCCTTCCTCCCTTTCCCAGCTCTGCTCTGCAGCGCCAACCTTTCTGTTGCCATAGTTACCATGGGGCTGTGCACTTTTTTTTTTTTTTCCTGCTCCTATCTGGTTCGCTGCTTGACCCGCCACTCACACTCCTCCTCGCCTTACGATTGTGCCGTCCCTCTCCTAGAACAGAGCAGAGCTACATTAAAAGAGCCCTCCCCACCTGGGTTAACCCCCTCGTCTCTACTCTACTGGTCTCTATTGTCTGTGTGAGCAGCGCATGGTGGCAGTATTTATGGTGTCTGACCTGGTCAGCTAGATCTGTTTCTACCTGAACTAATCTACCAAAACAGATCCGCCACCGGATAAAATCTACTTCAGCTGCTTCCTGTCAGCTGGATATAAAAGGTGGAGCATGAGGGTCTTTTTTTGTGTCTGGCTCATGTAGAAGCAGATTCACGTAGGACCAGGCCTAGTGTGTTTGTTTTTAAGAGCAGGCCCTGTTGCCTCTGTGTGATGACTGTGATATAACTGGAGTGGATCTGATGAGGATGATGATGATGATAAAGATATTGAAGATGGTGTTACTGACGGGTTTAACCCCCTTCCTTCATCTCAACTGTAAAATTTTCAAATGTAAACCAGTTTCCTGTGTTGTTCTCTAGCTGTGTTCTCATTGGTTGGCAGGGATTTTCCTGGACCAAACAGGATATAGGAAATTAAAACATAACCCCGCCCCTCCCCGCAAGCTAAACCTATTGTCCCGAGAACATTATAAAGAAAATTTAAATGGTGCGGTCACACATATTTACTGCACTCACCTGTCTTACCACTGACACACAGTTGGGGTCCTTTCTTTTTCTATGTCCAAGGCACAGACATTATCATGGGTAGGCGTACAGTAACCATAGCTAGAGTGAAATGATTTATAGACCCTTTTGAAAGCTGCTTTTTGAATCAATCAACCAAACTTAGACCTCAGCCTTTATCTACACCAAACCTTTGATACTGGATTAACAAACTTATCATCTCACAACTGACTAAACTGGAACCTGGTGCTACTAACTCCTACAGTAACTCGTGACACGTTGAGAAATGCTACAGGCCCGTCGAGCATCTCGCACACTGCACAGACAGTGATTTCCTGCTGCGTCTCTGCCCCTGCACTTGAGAGCTTTGCCATATGACCGAAAAGGGCTGCAAGAGTACCCATAATACCCTAAACCTGCTTCTTCTTTTGGTTTTAATTTCTGTCTAAACTTTAAGTATCACGACAGCCTTCACAATGATATGTGACCTATTTAGTTTTTGTTGGATTTTTCTGTTTGTTCCTTGCCAGTGAAGGTGGGGAAGGGATAGGTTTAAAAAAAAGAACAGAAAAGAAGCAGACTTTTGTCGTCCTTTTTAACTGAAATGTCTGTTATGCAGTCATGTAGCACATTGCACCCATGGGTCCTGCCCTCTTTGATTCTCTACCCTTCAGCAGCCTGCTTTCTCCATTACCCATTGAAGCAGCAATGGTTTCTGTTTATCTTAAGATTATCGTGGCATGTGGCCCTAACTGTTTGGGCTCTTTAACCCATCATCGTAATCACCAAGCATTCCTCTGATGTGAAAGTCAGTAGGGAAAACCAATCATTGTAGCTCCATGAAATGATCCATGATTGTAGCCAGCTCCTCACCAAGTCCGTCCAATTTTCCCTCTGAAGTTTTGACCGTTTTTGCATGAAGGGTTGAGAATCTCAAGCGACTAAAAGGAGCAGTTATCCTCGGAGAAACAACATCTCCAAGGTAACAAGACCAAGGCTTAGACAAACGGATGTGGAAGGGTAAACATGTGGTAATGACTGTGCCTTACTCTTGAGTTTTTGGGCAGTAGGAAAATAAAAGATAATAAAAAAAAAAAAATTAAAAAAAGAATGAAAGTCCACATCTTTGCTTTGTATAACTGGAACTTCTTTTTGTATTATTATTTTGTATAATTTTTTTGATATTGTGGATTAATCTCTCTTGTGCCATTAGTTCACCTGAAATCCAACGACCAATAAAACTGGGATTTGGAACGCTACATGTCTCTTTGTTTGTCTCTGGTTCACTCAAACCCTGATGTTCCCACTTGTTTCTTTTATTAAACTACCAATTTTCCCACAGGAACACATGCTGAATGATCTGAGAAAATCAAAACTTGAATTAAATGAAATTATTAATAAAAAGAATGATCATACCTCTCCCTCGCTATTTGCCACTTTTATAGAACTACTAGCAGCTGCTATCAGACAAAATAATATTAAAGGAATTCAAACAGAAAATATACACCACAAGATAAGCTTTTATGCAGATGATGTATTAATTTTCCTCCTAAACTCACAAATGTCTCTTTCTGAGACAATCACACTTACAAATTCTCATCCATCTCAGACTTCTCCATTAACTGGAGTAAATCCATAGTTTTACCTGTAAAGTGTGATTTCCAGAGTATATCTACCACACCGCTAAAGTCTGGGAATATTAAATATCTGGGTGTCAATATTTCCTCCAGGCTGTCAGAACTGACATGGCTAAACTACACGGCTTTACTTAAATCAATAGAGGATGACCTTGTACGGTGGACATCATTACCTATATCACTCACGGGAAGTAAAAATAAAAATGATGGTCCTACCTAAAATCAATTACCTGTTTTCAATGTTACCCACCAAACCCTCTGCTGTCTAGTTTAAATCACTGGACTCAAACATCTCGAAATTCTTGTGGAAAAATAACCCCCCACCAATCAGTTTAAAAACTATGCAAAAAGCAAAAGATTCTGGTGGTTTAGAACTGACAAATGTGTATCATTACTTCCTGTCCAATAGACTACAATATATCTCAAAATGGATCAATCAGACCACTTATGGATGGACATAGAGCAAACAATCTGTAAGGAAATTTCCGATATGCCATTCATCAGTTCCAGTATCCAACGTCATACCTGCTTTAAAAGCATTAACAGCACTTCCCTGGCAGCTTGGTGGGAACTCAAAATATCTGGGTCTTCACCTATCTCATGCAGATTTACCCCAATCTGGAATAATCCTGACATCTTGCAAAATAAGAAAACACTAAATTCCCCACTGTGGTATGACAAAGGGATAAGACATCTAGAGCATGTAATGCAAGGCAGTAACTTTATTCAATTCCAGGATCTAGTGGCACAATATGGAATTAGCCATAATAGATTTCTGGAATTTCAACAGTTAAAATCCATAATTCAGTCCAGATAGTCCAATAGTCCAGACCAAAACTTCTGGATGCAGATATGTTTAAATACCTTTAGAACGATTACAAATCCCAATCTACAACTCATACAGTATAAAACTCTCTATAGAACACACTATACTGGACAAAGGATGTTCAGAATGGGTCAAACATCTGCCGGAACTGCTCAGGTAACATATCTGATAGTTACATGCATGCTATGTGGCAATATGCACCTGTTCAAAAGTTCTGGCAGAAGATATGTGAAGACCTATGATATGGCTAAGTTACCCCGTCCCATTTTCCCCATCACTCTGCGTGCGTTGGGGATTCTGACTTGATTGAGAGGTGTCGGGGGATCGTATTTAGGGATCCAAGCCCCGTGTGGACCACCACTACTGGCTACTGTGGTTCTTGCCTGCCTGTTGCTGGGGTCGGTGTGGCACAGTTGTGGCGTCCCACTCTCACTAACTACATTCTTTAACAGGCTTATGCGCACACACATGTACACACACACATACAGACGCACACAGTCTCACATATAGACACAAACAAATTTAGGTTGTCCCTGGTAGAATTATTCCTGATGCTTTTCTTTCAGTTACTTATTTAAATTAATTGTTATTATTCCAGCTCTCATGACTGTGCTATGTTGCTTATTTATTGTGCGTGACTGTTTGTTTTAATTTTTCTCTTAGTTGTCTTATTATGTCAGTTGTTTTTTGCTGCTGTTCGGCTGGTTGTCTTTTACTATTATTTTTATTGTTTATTTGTTTGTTTTTGTTTGTGTTTGTTTGTTGTTGATTTCTCCTCCCCAAGCCCCCCTCTCTGTTCTATTGCAAGTTTCGTTGCTTTCTGCTAATGCCTGTTGTCCCCACCTTCCATCCCCCTTGCAGGTGTTGTCCTTTCTCTGTGCTGTCTGTTTGTGCCCCCCCATCCCCATGTCTGCCCCCCTGTTCGGCCAGTGACAAATCAATACATAATTAAATAAATAATAAAACAGACAAAGGAGTATATTAGAAGTATATATATATATATATACTCTCTTGTTAAAGTAAAATCTGTCTGGCACAATATGGTATCCAGCTAAACAAACAAAAAAAAAACCCTACCAATTTTCTTAGTTATTTAAACTAGCTAACACTAATTAAGTAAACATTAGCTCCATAAATTAAAAACTCTCTCCAGCTGACTTTTAAATGTTTCTGAATGCCCTGTTTTAAAAGGAGTCTTCAATATTCTTTAAATAAATAGTCTTTGTACATGATATTGTGCTAAAAGACTGAGGCTAAAGATAAAATGTCCCAGGCAAAACATTTGCAGCATCCTCACCAGCTGATTATCCGTGTAGGACATTGAAATGAACAGTTTTGTTCTTGTAGTATAGAGTTAGTTCTTGTATTTTATTTATTATTCCATTCTGCTTTGTGTAATGTTACATACTATTACTAGCAAGACTGAGGTTGGATTCATGTTTTGTTGGTATTTTCAAATAGTATGCTAAAGTGGTAACGTTACAAGACGAATGAATGTATGAAAATACTCCTTGGTCTTCGAAAGCTAGTTTGCCAGACATGCTAATCTTTGCAGCTCACATTAGAGCAGACAAACACGCTGTTTTATTCAGGAGGTAATACTTCATTACACAATCAGTTCGGAGGAGTGTAGTGAACTGTCAACTAGAAAATTACAGATATTTTGTGCATCATTGTGCACATTTTCCAAGAATTCAACTTGGCATTTGGGTACTTCATGAGACCACTGAAATCTTTAATTAATTAACAAATAAAGCTGAGTTTAAACAGGGCTTGATGGACACACAGGGTCTGTGAGCTGGAAGAGGTTAAGAATCTCAGGCTACATTCTTGTTTGTTCTTGCATGCTGATGTTACACCTACTCAACGCCACATAATAACACAGTTCAACCTGCATAGTTCTGGAAATCACAGCCTTTTCTTGCCCTGCTCATTTCTCACATAAGCGTAGTGCTTCATAGTGGTCTCCTGCCAGTTTCTGACCACAGCGGCTCCATGTGCTGTCCCACTTACACACATGCAGACGGAAACACACACACTTTTTCCTGTCTCCTGAATAGAGCCTTTGTGTTACAACGTTTATTCTAGTGCACAGAAAGGGCAACCCCCTCCAAAGATTCACACACACACACACACACACACACACACACACACACATGAACACCATCCGGGGTGGTAATGTAATGATGCAGCCTCAAGAGCAGGTCTTTAATCCCCTGCCACCCGCCCCATCAGGCTCACAGATCCCAGAGGAACACCCAACATGGCAAAACAAACACACACCACCTCTCCATTTAATGTCATCCCCTCTGCTTCCTCATGCCTCCCCACCTAATCTTTCTCCCCCTCTCTCTCCCTCTCTGCCTGCTTTAACCTTCTCCTCCCATCAATCCCTCCATCCCTCATACTCTTACTGTTTTTTCCTCCCCTTTTCCCTCCTCCCTCTTCTGACCTATTCTGTTAAAAGGATGAGTCACTCAAAATATGACCCAGATCCTAGAAATGGGTGCAGTGTTTGTGGGTAAAGTGTCAGGCTGCAGGCAGAGCTGCCTGGTCGGCCCTCTCTCTCTCTCTCTCTCTTTCAGAACAAATGAACGAGTGAAGAGAGGGTGCGATGGAGGGTTAAGGGGGGGAGGAGAGGCGGTGTGCAAAATGGCCGCTGTCTCTACCCACATTAGAGTCCCCCAAAACCTCAGCTCAATTGCCCTGTTGCCATGGAAACACCAGCTGCGGGAAGCGGAGAGATCTGAACCAAAGAGGTGAGTGGGTGTGTGGCGTAGTCAGGGCAAGAAATGTCAACAACCGTCATTACATCCAAAAAGCAGGCTGATTGAGGCCTTGGCTTGTTGGGGGGGGGTTCACAGAGCTTAGGGGGTTAGGATAAGGAGCCTTTAGGGAGAAGCTGAAGGAGGAGGAATGGGGTGTCTGCCTTTGATCAGAAAAGACCTCGTCATTTAGGAAACAGCAGAAGGCCAAGCTCTGCTGAACTACTTTCCTCCTTTTAATATTCCTCCCATCTGCTCCACTGCAGACAATGTGTTTGTATATACTGTCTCTTCCATCTTTCATCTGACCGCGTTTCTGACGGTTCTCCTAGCTCTGATCAAATCTACGTCCACGCGTATTTTTCCATCTCTCATGTGGCCAGGCAGTAAGTCAGTGGGTCACTGGGTCAGTCAGTAAGAGCTTTAGGGGATGTGAATACCAGGCTGTCTCACTATGACAGATCAGCCATCAGAAACAGAGAGGGCACATACTTTCAACAGCCACTTTATTAGGTACACCTTGCTGCTACCAGGTTGGACCCCCTTTTGCCTTCAGAACTGCCTCAATTCTTCGTGGCATACTTTCAACAAGACTTTGGTCCACATTGACATGATAGCATCACGCACATTTGCCGGCTGCACATCCATATTGTGAATCTCTCCTTCCACCACATCCCAAAGCTGCTCTATTTGATTGAGATCTGGTGACTGTGGAGGCCACTAGAGTGCAGTGAACTCATTGTCATGTTCAAGAAACCAGTTTGAGATGATCTGAGCTTTTGGAAGTAGCCATCAAAAGGTGGTACACTGTGAGATGGACATGGTCAGCAACAATACTCAGGCAGGGTGTCACGTTTAAACGATTCTCACTTGGTACTAAGGGGCCCAAAGTGTGCCAAGAAAAAAAAACATGGCAGTCCATCTGATAGTTATTTATATTTATGTATTTCAGTCGAGACCAAAGTGGTGGATCAACAGACCAACATTGTCATCCATTGAGCCACGCCTCTAGCATGGCTATTAAAATCCATCTAGGAGAGTCCAATAATTAACCCTCACCAAACACTTAAAAGTATTTGTCAGTAGGATATCTAAAAAGATTAAAAATGGATTTCAGTGAAATTTGGGTGCTGGATCAGCCTCATGCAGGCAAATGATTAGGATTTTGGTGGTGGTGAAGATGTTAGATTTCTGCCAAGAGATTTTTGGTCAGAACAGTAAAGCTAAGGGAAGCTAAGATTTTTTTTATTTTGAAACCTTAGTGGCACGTTTGCAGGGTCAGGAAATCGATTTTACTTAAAAGTAAAAGGAATGGTGCCTTTAGGTGCAACAGCAAGTGTGAGAATTATTCAGCATTGGGTTTTTTTGTATTTAATGAGGCAGTTCCACTGAGATAAAGACTCTTTAATTGGGAGGTACAGTATAGCATTGTAAGAAACATACAAATTACAATCAAGTTATATGAAAACAGACAAATAGAAATCTTCATGTAGAGCATGTTTTTAAGGCCAAAGCCCACTATGTTAGTGTTTAACTACGGTAGTCAGCAGGTAGGCAGTTATGAAACATCCTACAAAGACTGTATGAGCAGCTGTGCTGTGGCCACAGCTGTAAAAGCACATGCTCATCAAAATATACACTCATTAAAGATACACACAAACAATAACAGACACAAACAACGCCAGCGGAGGTGGAGCAGCAAGAATTGTCTGGGGAGCAAATTCCAGACACCAGCGGTCCTTGTGGACGAGGCAGCAGAGGGCTTTAATATGCATGAATGAACACACACAAACACACACACACACACACACACACACACACACACACACAAACCTTGTGTGACTCTCAGGGTGTGAAGGTTCTCTCGGTGATCTCAGAGATGATGCAAAAATACGTGTGTGTGGACACGTTGTGCTGTTACAGTCACACTTGACAAACATGAATCCAGAATAACAGGAAGCTGCAGTAGAGGAGGTCTTTGTTCCTCTCAGGTGTCCCACGACGTGTGCAGGTCATGTCTGGTTCATATTTTCAGGACTTCAAATCTGTCCTGGTCCACACCGGACTTGGGTTTGTTTTCAGTGGTTTGAATACGGAATGCTGTTATTTTACTGACCTATTTACATGTTTTTAACACTTCGAGGCAGATAAGGTGACGCCAGTTCAACACATTTCATACACAAAGACAATTAAAGGTGCTTAACTTATTACACAAAAGACATAGAACTGAATAAAAAGAAAGACTAACGGTAGAAAAACAACATGGTGTAGGTGATACGCATAAAATCCTTTTTATGTTTGCGATATCAATATCAATTGACTGTCTAAGAACATAAAGGTGTTTATTCCTGGAAGGCTATTTGTTGCACACTAACATGCAGCGTCCTCATGTCAGATGAGATGATTTAAGATCAAATACAATGTAAAAGGCTTTTTCAACCAGTTTTCAGTCCTTCTCTTGGATATTTACATCTTCCTCTTATGTCTCTAAATCATAAAACTAAATCATCTAACTAATTTGAATTTTTAGAGTGAGTGTTGAACCTCCAAGTGTGTATGAGTGTCAACACTGCATTGCCAGAAGTCTCTTTTATTGGGTCTTATCACATCACTTAAGCCAGCCCTTTGTTCTTTGAATTAAATGAGTCATTAGCAGATAATACTCTATAATACGTTACGACTGTAATCCATGACCCACACGCTCGTCTGGTGGGCCCTGGGGTGTCTTCAAGGACTGGAAAAGAATAAAACGCAGTCGAATACGATTTATTCAGAAAGGAGTGATTGGCCCATCGTAGCTTTGTCCTCAGAGCAGCAGTGACCGTCAGGGTGAGGGGTCACAGACTGAGGTCAGGGCTTATAGAACGTGACTACACCAGCCATCATGTTTGCAGCGGTCATGGGAGTCTCACACATACAAAGTGTAATGTGAACCTGTTTTACACATTAGGATCTCTTTATTCATCATGAGGAGTGCTACTCACTTTTCAAACTTGTGTTAACCAGAGGCGCAAGAGTTTGAAAAACATTGGTGTTTACCAGACAGGGAGGGTAGAATGAAAGACACAATTGTGTTGAATTATGGTAAGTGTAGGATCCAGTGTTTCTGGAGGACTAAAAGTCAGGATGTCTCTGCCTTTGTTACGTTGGCTTTTCCCATTCTTGCCATGCTAGCAGTGTGGCACAGGGGATGACAGTGTTGGTCCATCGATCTGATCCAGACTGAAAATGCAAATGTCAGCAAGCTAACACGCTAAAACCAAGACTGTCTTTATATCCACATTATATCTGCTCAACATCAGCATGTTTGCATTGTTACTGTAAGCATGTTAGCTTGCTGACGTTAGCATCAGGTGGACTTCTTGTATAATGTGTTCCTAACAACAACACTAAACCTCTAGAGTACTGCTTCAAGGGTTATACTGGTGTTTGCTTTTTGACTTTGTGGTAAATGTCTAGGTTGCCCCCTCTCCAAAATAACAACTGCTGGTGTTACTGTAGTTGGAGAAATAAGCGCCCCTTTCCTATCTTCTTCTTCAGAAGCTGTCTTTTTATTCACACAACTTTCAGTCATGTTGCTTTAGTCAAGCTACATGCCAAGACTTGTTATAAAATAATATCCCATCCATCCATCGTCAACCACTTATCCAAGGCGGGGTACAGGTCACAAGTCCATCGCAGGGCCACACATAGACGAACAACCACTCACGCTCACGCTCACACCTAAGGACAATTTAGGGTTACCAATCAGCCTAGTCTGCGTGTCTTTGGACGGTGGGAGGAAGCCGGAGCACCTGGAGAAAACCCACGCAGACACGTGGAGAACATGCAAACTCCACACAGAAAGGCCGGGGCAATCGGGGTTTGAACCCACGACCTTCTTGCTGTGAGGCTGCACCACCGTGCCGCCCCTATAAAATAATATGCAAATATTCTATTTTTAATCTTTTTGAATTTACTATGTCTATTTTGCTGCAGTCTCAAAATGCCAGACATACACACCAATGAACTGTGTCTTTTGGGCTCTATGGTCATGTCCTCGTTCATTTTGGTAAATACAACATACATTATTTTATTTATGATGGCTTCGACGGTTTTGGAAGACGCTGAATCTGATTGTCTAATTCTGGCTCTCACACAAACAAAGTCTGTCTCATACCACCCATGACTAAAACCATTAGGACCCCTGGGCTACTTTTATAGTCTGCATGCAGAAACAAGAGGCTGAGACTGTGTGCGACTGAGTGTGTAGCAAAGTGATTTGTCATACTAGCAGCACACTTGGGTGAACAAAGAATCTCCCTCTCTCTGTAACATCACAAAGCCTGGCTGCCACCACGCTGTGATTGGCCGAAGCACCCGCTCTGTCATGTGATTGGTGCATAGCCTGGGGGCTCAGTTATCATGAGTCAGCCCCTTTTTCTGCATGAGACGAAGGAGGAGGGGAAGAGACAGGCAGACAGACTAAACGGTGTGGCTGAGAGAGACAGACGGGCAGAAAGGTAGTAAGAAGGGATTTGTTTAAGTTTCCTTTTTATAAAAACATAAAACCTTTAGAAAGTTTAAACTCGTATGAACCAGAAACTCAGGCAAATGTGAACGAAAACTTTAATAGAAAACTGTGTGGTCTCACACACATTACACAAAAGATACAGAAGGGAAAGCTAACTGTTTTTTTTTTATTATGTACTCAAAAATATCTGTATAAACTGCAAATAAATTGTCCCAAGATTCTAGACACTTCCATCAGTTCAACCCCAATATTTAAAGAGAAATAGATGAAAAAGGAACATGTAGCATAGGGACCCACTTTATTATTGAATTCCCAAGTTCAGCGGGAGAAGGCAAAGTGTCCGAATGTTTTTCTGCAGATGCACTTCTCATTTCAGTGCGTTTTTTAAAATCTTAAACAAAAAGGATGCTTCAAGTGGTGGGACCAAAGTCTGCATGATCACAAATGAGCTATGAAAACGGCCGAATATAAAAGGGTGATGCACACTGAAAGAGATAAAAAAAACTGCACTGAAATAAAAAGTAAAGCTGTAGTGTGAGTGTGAACTGACGGGGTTAACTCTCGTCACAGAGCGTGTGTGTTAGAAGCGTCTGTAGTAGCGGTGTGGTGGTCCATAGTGCATGGGCAGGTCCATGACGTCAATGTTGTGATGATGAGGGTTGACAGGAGGGTTGTGGAGGTGGTGATGGTGGTTGTTGTTGTTGTTGTTGTTGTTATTGTTCAGGGGGGGCAGGTGCTGCAGGGGGGGCACGTAGGGGGCCGGGGGCAGCCGGGGCATGATCACCTGATGGTACAGCCTGCCCTGGGGTGGGGCCGGTGGGTAGCGGGCGCGTGGAGGCACAAAGAGGGGAGCTTGTACTGCCTGCGGGTGAGGAGGGGCCGGGGGGTTAGGGTTCTGTGGATTTTCGGGGGGCGGACCCACACGTGGCCGTTTGGCGTCAGTGATGGGCTCAGGAGGAGGGCCGACCCTCTTCCCTGAAGTATCTGAGAGGAGAAGAAAA
Source organism: Micropterus salmoides (assembly GCF_014851395.1). Lineage (NCBI taxonomy): Eukaryota > Metazoa > Chordata > Actinopteri > Centrarchiformes > Centrarchidae > Micropterus > Micropterus salmoides. The sequence goes on along the minus strand of NW_024040041.1, from coordinate 10,030,434 downwards.
ACAGGGATGTTATCAATGAACAAACAGCCCTGTCTGATCTTCCCATGGAGGTTTGCCTCTAACTGCTGTACGCCATTGCCTATGTTCAGGCAAACCAAACACAGGAAACACGCCTGCAACTGCTGCCGGTTTATTCTGTAAACTGTCAACTTGTCTGAATAAATAATGGTTCAAAAGACAAAAGAGGAAGCAGCAGAGAGGAAGAATAATGTTTCTGCAGTGCAACATTTCCCTGCCAGGGAACATATTTCACCTGATTTCTACATCAGCCTATAAAAAAAAACTGAGATGTTAAATGGGAAAAAATACTGAGCAGAGTTTCAACAGTTCCAACGAAATAATTTCAATCAGTTTTGAAAGGAGTGACACTCAGTACTGACCTGCACACTTCTTATTCAGCTCGGCCTCTCCTTCCTTCTGGATCTCCTGAATGATGCGCTCGTCATCTTGCTGCAGAAACACACACAGAAGTTGTTTGTATTTCCAATAAAGACGAAGACAACAGACAATAACTGCATTACTGTTTTATCAAAGTGAAATAAACTTTTGGAACAGAGATAATTAACTCTAACCATACTACAGCCTTTGGTTATTGCTGAGCTTGTAGCTTGAGGTATTGCTGTGTTGAATTGTATTACATGGTAAAGTTGTGCTGTTATGGAACAGGAGACAATCTCCAGGACCTCCGAAAAATACATAAGATGACCGATCACAGGTTTTGCAATCCCACGTGGTATCTCTGTAGGCGCTGTAGCCTCGACATATAGCGTAGCTTGCTGCTACATGCGCAAGCACCACGGCTATTCCTTACCCTTGTAATGCACAACTATGAATCAAGCTTGAACTAACACACTGCAGTGTGGTCTGAACTGACTGATGATGTCCTAGTTTTTTACTCGTGTGTTTCTCTAACCCAAAAGACAACCTTTCCAGTTAAGTGAACATAAAGCTAGTGAGCTGTGTCAAAACCTTTGAATAATGATAAGAAGAAGGCAGCTGACCCCTTTCACCAACACTCCAATGGCCCTCTTGGTCCCAGTATTTATCCATTTCTTGGCACTGCCTTCGAGACTAGCTCTTGGCGAGCTCTGGTGCCTCTCTAGAGCTACTGGAGCAGGTCCAGCTCATTAACTGCTCGGGGACTAATTGCTGCTTCTGGTTGCCAGTGATGCTCTGGCCAGGTCACTGTGGGCTACCATGGAGTCAGATGGGCAAGGTCAGAGTGCAGGGAGAGATAGTTAACGTGTCTGTGAGTGCAAGACTGTGTGTGTATTGCACCACAGATATATCTTGCATGTGCACAGGCTGCAGTTCCCAGAATGAACAGACACTTTGAAATTAAATCTGACAACACGCAAGTTTTCCATCACTGTGACAGAAAAAGAAAAATCAAGAGGCGGAGTCAAATCTGTCATCTTCAAAAAGACAGCTCTTGGGCAAAGAACGTATCTTAACATTTACCGTGGGGTCTGTCCAGAGAGAACACTTGCGGCAGTGGCGGCAGGGAGCGCCGGGAGAGCGGGCGTGCTGGCAGAAGTGGTTGTAGCCAGTGATGGGCTCTCTGCAGAGGTAGCACATGAAGCTGCCGCAGCGGCACGACATACGGTTGCAGCCCTCTGACTTCACCAAGCCCGTCCCGCACTTGATACACTTCCTCACCCGAGCTGCCGTCATGCGTTCCTCACTGCAGCAAGTAGACAGGACAGAGTAAAAAAAAAAAAGCAAAAAATGAACAGGGGAGACAAATGAAGAGAAATTGAAGAAGAGGTATGAGAAGAGACAAAAGACAAAGAGAGACAAAACATCAGCTGTTCTCCTGCGTATCTCAAGGACAGAGTGGTTCTCGTGTTGTTTGAATCTGGATGTGAAACAAGAAGTTGTGTCTGCAGCTCAGGTTCATGTTAGTATTTTCTTGTAGGCATTAACAAGACGTTTAGTTTCAGGGTCAAACACATGTACTGTTTTCCTGTGAAATATTTTCATTTAAGTCGTTTGCTGCGGCCTTATCATAAAGTCAACATGACTGCGGAATACAAGAATAAATCAAACGATCAGCCTGAACAGCCCACACAGGTACCCTGAGTGCTGTACCTCCAACCAATCCAGCCAATTTATATAATTTCTGACAGTCAGAATTGACATGCTTGGTATTAAAAGGATAAATGAATTGGTAAACTGATGTTTAGCACAGGTGTCTGTCTGTCTGTGTCTCTGTCTCTCTCTCTGTGTCTGTCTCTCTCTGTCTCTGTGTCTGTCTCTCTCTCTCTCTGTGTCTCTGTCTCTCTCTCTGTGTCTCTGTCTCTCTCTCTGTGTCTCTGTCTCTGTCTCTCTCTGTGTCTCTGTCTCTCTCTGTATCTTGATATAAAGATAATCAGAATCCTTATTTTCACAGCTCTGTCCACACAGTTCACAGATGCAGGTGCAGAGGTTCAGGCTTCACTGAGGCCTCTCCCAGTTCTTGAGACCAAACCCCCAAATCTGGAGGGCACTTGTACTGGTTTTGTGATTCTCTTAGTTCTGTCCTGTTAAAATCATCAGGGGAGTGCTGCTCAGACCTGTTCCACTGATCTTTCTACCAGGCCACTTCCTGTCTCTTTCAGCACTAGGAAGCAAGAAGATCCGCGAGCGGTTCAAAACAGGACGTACTGCCACAGGAAGCAGCCGGCCTCTCCACTTCCTGGACTGTTCTCTGGGAAGTGGACCTGTTTGTCCAGCATCCTCCCTGAGCGAGGAGTAGTAGAGGGGACAGCGAGAAAACCGAGAAATGGACAGGGCCTGTGACAAAAATTGCCCAGAAGAGTGGAAGTTTTTTGAGAGTTTATGGTTAGGAAACATTGGATAATACCGAGTGCTGTTGTTTGAGTTTTACTATGCTTATTAGTATTCTTTGTCATGTCAAGTAGTAATACACAAATGTGAATACTGTCCTTTACAGAACATGATAGGTGATTTCTGGAAGCCTGGTCATGGGACTGTTTGTAGTGTGTTTTTGATGAGAAAACTTGACTGTTTTAACTCAGAAAATAATCTGAGAAGAAGTTGAAAAACAAACAAACCAAAAAAATGATTCGGTCACAACAGAAAAATCACGGTAAGAGACGGACTGATTGGCAATAGAGAGGGGAAGCAGCGCCTTATTCTGAAAGGCCTGTGGGCTGGTTGGTATCATTTAAAATAAATGATGTCTTAACAGCACAAATTTTATTTTTACTTTTTAATTTTTAGCTTGTGTATAATGTTTTAAAGTTTATTAAGATTAACATCCACCCAAAATAACCACAACACTTCATATAATCCCATCCAAGGACATACAAATCTGTCCATGAGAGGCTAATCTGTCCTTTAAGGATCATTAGGGTAGATGGCTCAATGGCAGTGGTTTGATAAAGGAGTCTGGTGGAGTCCTGTTTGTTTCTGTGAGGCCACTTACAAGAGCACCCTCATGCGGATCTCGTCCCTCTCCAGGACCTGCTCACACGTCTTCCCCACATGCTGCTTCCACTGGACATGACACTTTCTACAGCTCTCCTAAAGAAGAAGACAAGAAAGGCAGTGAGAGATTTGAAAAGAGGGATTAGGAAGAAGAAAGGGAAAGAGATGGAAAGAATGGGAAAGCAAAAGAGTTTCACTTGTAATAAGTTTCTCAACATGTCATCAAATAGCAAGAGATGACCCCACATTTCCACATCACACCCGTCCATCACTCCTCCTCCTCTTCATTCCAGTTACTGCTGAATAAGTGGAGCCCTGTGGTCAGGATGTTCCTCCACAGCGTCTGCTGTACATGCTGCTGGTGCTGCCTCTGCAGGGACATGGACTTGCACAGACACAGCTAGGTGTGGTTCGCACTGCAAATGTGTGTGACTGCAGCAAGAGAGCGATTTGCTCGCCGCTGACTGCTTGGTTGCCTAGAAACAGCAACTCCAGCCTCCTTTGTCGTGTCAACCCGAGACGTGCGGGGCAGACATCATACACACACACAAACACATTAGCTAGGGGCTGCCTGCCTTGCTAACCCCCTAGCTAAGTGGTGTCACCATAAATATTTGAACCGCTCATGAAATATTGAAGAGCGTGGCATATGACAGCTGATGCAGCACTGTATGATCCATATCTACACGTCAACCTCCAGTCTGACCCTCTGCCTCGGAAAGAAACACACCCTCTTCATCCTGCGACCTCTTTTCACACCGTTCATTCCGTGTGTGCGTGCGTGCGTGCGTGCATGTGCGCGCAAGGTCAGCCAGAGGGTGGGGAACTGTGCTGGAGACGCCAGAGTTTCTTCGCTGGCATTTGTAGCGGTTTGGATGGAAAAACTAAAGACTATCTGAAAGGCACACAAAGACCTTTAAATTCAAACTGTAGTCGATTCAAGCAAAGGAAGTTCCCCTTTTCAGACATGAAACAGATAAAAAGGTAAAACCAAGTGTATTCCCATTTTCTGATTTATGAGGGTGTGTCCAAGCTAAGAAATGGATGAAACATAGTCAAGAAACATGGGTGTGTGACAAGCATAACATATAACAAGGTCTGTGATTTCAGTTAAATGAGAGGGAGGAGGGGTTTTGTGAAAGCCAAGGGCCGCAGAATTGGACTCGAGTGTCAAGAGGAAGCCAGATCACACAAAGACAAGAAAGAGAGGCAGAAAGAGTGAGGAGGGGAGGCAGAGTGGTGAAAGATCACCCCCTAGTGGTAACCGAGAGAACAGGGGAGAGCGGGTGACAAGAGTGTGTGCGTGTGCCTAGGACATGTTTGACAAGCTGTTGAAAAGCAGGAACACACCTGAGTTCTTATAGTGTGGCTAAAAATACAGCCGATGACGTCGGAGTCAACCCCTGCATGGGGGCGAGTCTTCCCCGCCCCCCGGTATCTAATGTCAATAAAAGGGAATGTGGTTGAAATGTGACAAAGGCTGCGCGCGCACACACACACACACACACACCTTAATGGTGTACAAATGGCAGCAATGTGAGAAATCCAGGAAATAGTGCATGTTTAGCTGTTTCAATCGTCCAACCTGTTCTAACTTGTCCTCATCTCCATTCACTGCACTCCTTTCCCTAGGGTCCTCCCCTCCTTCCTCCGGACCCAGTATCTCCTTCTTCCATTTCATTCATACCTAGCGTCTCTTCCTCTGGATTAATTCTCTTTTTCTATCTCTTCTTTTCTTCGTGGTGCAGGCTGCAGCTGCCCTTATAAGGCACTGCAAGTGGCTTGCAGTGCTGGGGGGGCTGCATGGAACGTGTGTGTTTTTTATGTGGGGAGGTTGCTTTTACGGCATCTAATGAGAGCGCAGACCACGGGGCAGGGAGGAAGAGAGGAGATGTGTGCCCAATGAAATGCTTCTATAGAAGAGCTGATAATTTATGTGTTGGATATGATTATGTATGAGAAGCCGACTGCTGCAAAACAACACTATAGTGCACGGATTCAGCTCTTGTTTGCACCGTGACGGCCTTCCAGTGGCCTACATTTTACATTCCTTGGCTTTCATGAAGTAATCACACACAGGCCAGGAACAAGCCTGTCCAAATGTCTTCATAACCACATGTGGAATACATTAGATCCGCTTGTGTGAGTGTGTGTGTGTGTGTGAAAGAGAAGGTCAGACAGAGCCAGGGGAGGGGGAGCAGGAGAAAAGAAAAGAGAGGGAGGAGAATCTGGGTCAAACTTGGTCTGAACCACATTTGAAATGGAGGAGGAAGTGTGTCCAACCAGTAAGAAACCAGTATGAGGGGAGTGGTAAGTGCAGGCAGCCAATGAGGTGGCGTTGTGGGAGAAGGCGGGTGGGCTTATGGAAAGTGTGTCAGTTACATAATGAAGCCCCACCCTGCTCTATAGACTAAGAGGGATGTGGGGCCGACTGTGCAGAAACCATCTTCAACTGTGCTTCTGCTGATAGGTACAAAAGACCATGAGAGAAAGTACCTAACACACAGTAAAGCCAGTCTATGTAATAAATATATTCTAGTGACAATATCTGGGAATGGGACTCTCCAAAACACACACCACAGCAGCCACAGACTTACATCCTGATTCAAGAGGAAGCAAGCTGTGTTAACTTTCTGTAGCAGACTCAAAAGTGTCTATTCAAGACTAGTGAGTACAACACTGCAAACATATCTGCTTCTAATAGTTAACCTAAATATGTAGCTGTTGCTTTGGCAGATGAATAATATTCAAAAAGATACGAGACCAAGAGATATCTGGAGCATGTCTAACTTTTTTGTGTCTTTGGGTGTGTGTATGAGTATGTAAGGGGATGCAGCTGTGCAGTTACACAGCAGGGCGGCCAACGTGAACCTCTGGCACCACCTACAGGTTAATGGGCAGAACTTCAGGAGAAAGGATGAACGTCCTTATCTGCACTTAACGTAGCGTTTTGCATTTATATAACCTCAGCAGTTTGTGTGATTACATTGTAGGGCCCTGTTACGTTTCAAGTTAAGACTGGAATGACAATGTAGAGCTTATACAACAGAGAAGCCACTGCAAAGAGAGTTGATTAAAAAACAAAAACAAAACAGAGGACTACTGTGTAGCCAGAGGAACTTGTGGAGTTGGAGCAAAGTCAGCAGATGTAAAATTTATAGCGTGACCGGAGACAGAAGCTCTCTGTGTGCTACGGGAGAATTATGTAAATGTTTCAGAAAATACTAACGAGCCTAAAGGGCTCCTCCTTTGAGCCTTTTTTCAGTTGGGGCTGAGGACTACAGGTGCTGGTCATATAATTAGAATATCATCAAAAAGTTGATTTATTTCTTGCTGCTTGGGCACAGAGCTCTGTGAACAGCCAGCCTCTTTAGCAATGACCTTTTGTGTCTTGCCCTCTTGTGCAAGGTGTCAATGGTCGTCTTTTGGACAGCTGTCAAGTCAGCAGTCTTCCCCATGATTGTGTAGCCTACAGAACAAGACTGAGAGACCATTTAAAGGCCTTTGCATTAGCTGATTAGAGTGTGGCACCAGGTGTCTTCAATATTGAACCTTTTCACAATATTCTAATTTTCTGAGATACTGATTTTGGGGTTTCATTAGTTGTCAGTTATAATCATCAAAATTAAAAGGAACACTTGAAATATATCAGTCTGAGTGGAATGAATGTATACATTATACAAGTTTCACTTTTTGAATGGAATTACTGAAATAAATCAACTTTTTGATGATATTCTAATTATATGACCAGCACCTGTACAAGTTTGAAAATTAAAAACAATTCTAAAGGTGCAGAGGTTAGAACTGAGCTTACCAGACTTCTGTAACCCGCTCCTCATCTCGGCTTGAGGCCTCTCTAGACAATGTTATAGGGGAGCAATGCTAATAAAATAAGTGTTCTTTTAAGATCAATTCAAGTTGTAGTTTCCGAGTGGTCTGTATTAGACTATTAAGAAAAGACCAGCCCTGCAAACCATACCCCTGTATTTACTGGGTTGGGGACTGAAACTGGTTAGTGAGTCCAACATTGGTTTGCAATGCAACTAAGAATAATTTTCAGTACTGAATTAATCTGTTGATAGATTTTTTCAATTGTCAGATTAATTGTTCTGATCTACAAATGGTCAGAAAATAGAGAAAGATGTAGATCACAATTTCCCATAGCAAACTGACTGCTTGTTTTGTCTGACCTTAAATTAAAAAATATAAATATATTCAGATTACAATAGTATAAAACAGAGAAAAGCAACAAATCCTTACATTTGGTGAAGTTGATACTAAAAAAACAGAAAATAGCATTTTCCCTTGAAATTGATGATTCATAGTCACTTGACAATCTGATTACATGACTAATCAATTCAGCACCATTAACGATGATCTATGCTTCAAATTTAAGCAAAGTATGCCCAAACATCCTCAGATTATTAGTTCACAGTTACTGGAGGACATGATGCCATAAGGAAAATATACACACTTATTATGTCGGTGTGTTGACACAACCCCATCTCTCTCTCCTCCATTCCGGGAATGTAGTGATAGCAGGAGTGAGTGTCTGTGTTTGTGTTGAGTCACAGAGAGACTGTGGTGGTGTGGAAGAATTGAGTGTGAGACACAAGAGCAGAAACAGAGACGCATCAGGAGAAAGAAGGGAGGGTTTTTGTTTATGTGGTGAGAGTGAGAATATGATTGTAGGTATGTGTGTGTGTGTGTTTCTGCCATATAATGGAGATTTTAGACTGGAATCTGTGTGACAGCCTTGGCAGTTACAAAGCAACGCCTCCCCTCCCTGCATTCCTCAGACAGAGGGAGGAGGCCCAGAGAAACAGAGCAGGAGACAGAAGTGGCGACCTTGCCAGATGGATCCGTTTCATCATGTCCATAAAACCTTTCATCAATCTTCCCCCTCTCACTGATTTTGATCTCTGTCTCATGTCCAGGCTGCACTGACGATGATTTATACGGAAGTGGACGCTGCACACAGAGCTATCAGGTTTTACTGTCACGATGGACTGAATAATTCATGATGTCGGCTCTTGAAGTCAAATCCATTTCAATCAGTCTTTTGTACAGCACAATTTAACTGGGGGATGCAGATACTGTGCAAGAGCCGAAGCCGTAACATAGAATTGACTGTGAATATATTGTTTAACTGTTATGATCTGTAGAGGAAAGAAAGTAGCAGTACAACAGCCCGGCTTCCGCAGAACCTCAAAGTGTTTACTGAACTAAAGAAATACAGAGCAGCACTGACCTTGCGGCATCGTGGGTTGGGACAGCTAAACAGAGACATGTCTTTGTCCAACAAGGCAGGGAAGTTGCAAAACGGACACCTGAAAAAGTCAGAGAGGATGCAGGGTCAAGGATTGACACTGTGAAAAGACAAAGAGACATTATTTCATCTCCCACATGAGTGTAGACATCCCCTATAGACCAAGAATTTCCATGCACACACACATGCTGGCCATCATAAAGGATTAGGGCTGCAACTAACAATTATTTCCATTATCGATGAATCTGATAATTATGTTCTGGACTTGTCGACTCATGGTTAAGTCTATATAATGTTGTTCCATCACAAAGAAGTGATCAAAAATTAAAGGCTGATTTTTGTTCCTGAGTGAAACTTGAAGAAACCAGATGGTTAATTGTTAATTTCTTTATGGTCAGAACGTGACAAACACTTGATACCAAACAGTGGATCACTTCACAAATCTAAGGTAGAACATTCAAAACAATTATGATAAAAACGTTTTTCAAAAAATATGATTCGTAAATCTTTTTTCAGTCCCTTTTGCTTAACAAAATAAATATCTTAATGGAACAATTTGGTGCTAATTAGTTCGTGATTCAAATGAATGAATAATATTGCAATAATTTTCATTATTGTTTTATTGCCTAGCCCTTCCTACACAGTTGAATTATTTACTGTTGATTGACTAATACATCCATCGACTAATAGTTTCTGCTCTATAAAGGACGTAAACTTCTTAGAACAAGTGTGCAACAACGGCACGGTGTAAAGAGAATCCATTTGCAAGGTGTACATTACACAGTGTAATCCAGCTGAACCAGAGTTCAAACGCAACTATAAACACACACACACACACACACACACAGACTTACCTCACAAGTTCATCAGCACAGGTGGCAGCGACCGCCTCCTCTGCCTGCCTCTCATAATATTTACACAGTATGTTCTCTGGCAGCACCTTCTCCAGCTCGCATACCGGATAGGAGCACGGGCAGCCCGCCTCCATGCAGCTCAGCTCCGACTGCAACGTGAACACACACATCAACACATGCGCAAGTAATTAGAAATTTTATTGGACTGCATTAAACAGGCATACCTAATAAACTCGCAACTCTGTATTTTACATGCCATGTTTTACGACTAGTAGTTTATGTTGACATTATAGCTCGCCATGGTCCATGACACAGTGTTACAGCCTGAATGATAATCAGCCTGCAGAGATTTGAAATCTGAATCACATCGGCAGACCTTTGAAATCAACTGGCCCTTTCAACTGTATGCAATGTTAACAAACGCAGACACGGTGTGCCCATCGAGTTTCAAAGTCAGAAAACTGAGCAAAAAACTTAAGATACTTTGGAAAATTTAGGGAAGCTTTCTGCGAGCGACTGAGCATAAACACAAACGTGTTCCTCTTTGGCAGTACAACTTCTGTTTCATTCAAACAGTTATCAAAAATGAATAATTCTCCAGCTCAGGAAGACATTGTTTTTTATAGAAATAGTAATTAATAGTTGCTTGGCAACACTAGCAGTTGTGTCCTGTTCAGATGTGAGAAAAACAGCGTGTGTCTGCACCTTTCCGGAGCCAAACACTGCCTCCTGAGCGTATTTGACCAGGCACTCTTTACAGAACAGGTGGCCGTCTGAACACTGCGTCATCTTCTCAAACGCAAACTCCCCGTAGCAGCAGCCACACTCGATCAGCTGGCCGTCCTGCAGAAGGAATCACACATGCACATATTGTATGTAGCACAAGAGGTTTTCAAACTTTTCTAAATTTTTCAGGGAAATACTGGAGGATCCATTTTAATCCCGGTCCCTAATGACTCTTAGTGTACACAGAATAACAATAAACGTGAACATATTAATTTGTGGTCTCTGGTAATAAAATGTATTTATCAAGAACAAGGTCATGTTGTGAGTTGATGTTACATGTGCCATGTCATGTCATTTTAGACCACATTATTGTTGTATACTGTAACCATTTGGACATAAAACAACCAGATAAGATTTAGCCACTGAGAAGCCAGCGTTTTCAGCATGATGACCACATACAGCGTGAGCTATTTTGAAGGTTACAACTGTGTGGTGGAGGTATGTTTGGTTGCTTCCTACCTTCTTGTATTCATCTTCGTTGACCTGCAGAGCCAAGAGGAAGTCCTCATGCTGGAGAGAAAGTAAATAGAGTACAGATAACTTCACACAGGCGCTGATCACAGCAGGGTAAATGGTAAACAAACCTCACTTATATAAACTGTCCTGTCCCCGTTGGTGTGACTGTGACACCATGATGTGGGTGTTTTATCATTACTACATGTGACAACTTAAGTTTTTTTATTTTCTTTATTTATTTGACAGGGACAATGCAAACAAACAAAGCTATATATATATATATATATATATATATATATATATATATATATATATATATATATATATATATATATATATATATATATATATATAATGCTATATTTTCAACTCCTGTCCCTGGTTGGGCTTTTATACACAATAGAATTTACATACTTCACTACTTCTACAATTTAAAAAACATATATAAACATGATATATAAACTTGTCTTTAACCAGTTTTTAAGCCTGGAAGTAAACATTTTAAAGTCAGGTACAGTCTTGATGTGAGATGGTAATGCTCTTCACAGAGAAGGTCGTCTGTCCAAAGCTGGTCCTGCAGTATGGTATTTTACAGTCATGATTTGTGGAGCTCTTAGTGACTTGAATGCTGTTTTGTCTCTCAACAAATGAACTTAGTGGCTCATGTGCTAAGTGATTAATGCACTTGTGAATCAATTTAAGGAATCAAAGATTGCTAAAGCTATCAAAATTCATTAAATTATATTTCTTAAGGATGGTACAGTGATGTAGAAGGGTAAAGGAACTCTAGCTTATTTATTTATTGCCTTACCAGTCAGCCAATCACTTAGGCGGGATTTTTACAGTTTAAGTTCATTTGATGTGATGTAGAAGTTCAGTGTGTATTCTATAACATTGCATTGCTAGGTGTTTTCGCTTTTAGTGCCAAATGTTTTCTAGGCAGGGTTATTGACAGACAGATACACTGTTATTTTCACTGGTGCCAGTAATGTTGCACATGCTAACTGAGCAGCACTAGACTCCAATTGGTATCTGTATACCGAGTTTGAGTTATCTATTGAGTATTAAAGTATATAGGAATCTATTTAAGTGGCAAACAAATACATTCTCCCTTCATTTGCAAACCTCCACAGGGGGTTAGGACTTAACTTTAAAATATTTTAATAAAAGCCAGAAGGATGTGAGACTATACAAATGTAATATTCCCTATAGCAGTATTATGCTGATGGAAAAAAAAACGGTATGCGGAGAGTAAAATACCCAAAACTCACTGTTCCGTAGCCTAAAACAGAATTTACGACTATACATGTACAATATAACAAAAACTGCAGTCTGTAGGCATAAATGAAATACTGTGACAGAGAAACATCATGAATTACACATACAGAAACAATGTGTACCTGTGTGTGTGTGTGCGCGTGTATATATACCTCCGCCCATTCCTTGGCCTTCTGCTGATAGAATGTAAGCTCCTTCTGCAAAGAAGCTTCCAGGTTGTCGTACGTCCTGTAGTAGCGACGGTCATTCTCCAAGAAATACATCCTTTTGTCAAACTTCACTGAGCCTGGTGGACAGAAACAAAAAAGGTATTAAAATGTCCTCCCATGATGCACCTGTGGTGAATCTCTGTTATTGAAGGTTGTGCAGATGAAAGGAGAGCATTACCAACAAACACTGGCTTGTATCAAATAATTCTAATAATTATGCACTATGCACACTGCAAGTACATCTACCAAACAGGTGGGTGCATAGATCATAGCATGTGATGTGAGCACACAGGGAGAAGTTAAAAAGTTTGTTCACCACGCTCAAAATGAAAATCAATGTAGCAGCGCTCAGAGGAGGCCCTGCTCCGCCGTCTCTTTCCTGAGGGGTCTCCTGAATCTTGCCACTTCTTCAGAGCTTCGCATAAGGCCTGGGAGAGCAGGAGTTAAAGAGACAGTTATAAAAAGGGAGCAAGAAAGTAGAGAAAGGGGGAGAGTTGTAATCGCACGATGCACAGTGCATTATGAGACCACCACAGGTACCTTGCGTGTGATTGCATAGTGTCCCTTCAGAGCATTGAGGGCCCATTTGATGTCCTGACAGCTGAGCATCCTGAAATCTGCCATGAGCAAGTCGGCAGCCTGCATCACAGCCTCAGGTCCCACCGTGCCCAGTTTGGCATAGTCAAACAGGTCCTCTGTCACCTGAGGAGACCCATAACAGATGTGTAAACACAGTAACCACACCCTGAGATATTGGACTCAAAGACAGGTATAAAGCTGTCATCAAAATGACAAATAAAAAAAAAAAAAAAAAATCACACTGTCTAACTGCAATTATGACACACAAGGCTTTTTTGTGAGGGTAGGGTGGGTGGGGGAACAGCTGAATAATCAGGTTTCAAGGCAGGAGAGACTGAAGGGTCTGTTTGTGTGCCGTCTGCCATTTTGTGTGAACAAGCCAGAGAGCCTGAGGGTTGTTCCTTGCGTTCATATGTGTGTGTGTAAAGTCACTCTGTAAAGTTTGCTTGGGAAAATAATACAGATAAAGTTGTCCGTCTCTTTTCCACGTGAAACACTTAATGTGTTTTTCTTTTCCAGCATATTCACTCTCTGTTTACAATTCAAGCTCATTCCTCAAAAACTGCCACGGTTCAACAAACAGTACAGAGTCATAATCTGGTGACGGACGCCAAGAAAAGCTCCATTAAAAAAAAAATATTAGTCAGCTGAGTCTGACTGAAGTAAATATGAACACACACACACACCTCTGTCTGGGTGTCTCCAGACTCCAGCAGGATGCTGGTTGGAGCTGCTGTGGCTGCTGCAGCCTCCCCTCTTGGATACTCTGGGTTCTCCAACAGCAGGTTACAGATACTGGAAAACAGCAGAGGGGAGGTACATGTAAACAAGCTTGCACAGACTTTTGCACACAGTTGCAGGTATGATGCTATTTCAATAGCTGCAACACACACATAACAAATTCAATTAGTCAGATATGGGACTGTGCACTATTGCATGTGTGACAATTAAGTGAAAATAAATTCATTTTTCTCATTTCTGTGAGAATAAAATATAACATTTAATACAACTCTACCATTAGAAATATGTACATTTCAGCCCTTCAACACAGAGTAATACTATCAGTTAACCTCTTAAAGGGTAACTTTGGTATTTTTCAACCTGGACCATACTTTCAGTCAGCAGCAAAAGAGAGCTGCTACGTAATCCTTGTGGGCAAAGTCCACTGAAGTGCTTGTTTTTGACAGCAAGGCTCGGATTGTTATTGTAAGTGTCTGACAACATTATGGAAGGGATCCCTACAGATATAGACACTTGTTAAAGAGTAAGATCCTCTATGTTTAACCATAAACAGTCGCAATATTGTTCTCCTCAAAGCCACCAGACTCCCTTGACGAAAAGTCATTTTACCTGTCTGGTCTACTGCTGACTCAATCTGTTTGTTTGTGTTATTGTGTCTCTTTGGTGTTTTTAACCCTTTACAACACTAAAGTCACACAATAACACAGATTAACTGACTGAGGATACTGGTAGACTAGCAACTCTCACGTTCTGTGAGGTAAAATTACTGTTTTTATCTATGGAGTCTGGTGGCTGTTTCTGGTTAAACAAAAAGTCTTTAAAAAATATCTGTCTCTGTAGGGATCCTTTCCATAATGTCATCTGACGCCTTTAATAATAATCTGAGCCTGTTAGTGGCAAAAACATTTAGTCACATATGAAAATAAGGTCCACTTTGAAAAAGTTACCCTTTAAGTCAGGACCCTTTGATAGTTCAATAAATCATTTAAAAGAAAAAACAGAAGAGACATTTCAGCTATATTAACAGTTCACAAAAAAAAGACCTACATCTGAATAAATCAAGGTACAAAAAGATACTCAACTCCATATCCACACAGCAAAGCATCAAATCTAGAAACCTTAATAGTGTTTGGTAAACCACAGCTTCACATTAGGATTGTAAAGCCACCAACTGACTTTATAGAATTAATTATGGGTTTTATTTCAACCAAACAGATCTACAAATCAAATCAAGTCTGACAAATAAGATTAAACCCAGAATGCTGAACACTGAAATCCTGTTTTAATGAAATTTCAAAACACAAAAAGATGCATGTGATGCATGACCAATTCAGTCCAATATGGGACATAAATACTTAGAAGGCAGATGAAGGGCGCTATAAAAGTGCTGCAAAAGTCAAACCAAATTTTATTTGATGGTTCTGTGGGTGGTAGAAAGTGCTACAGCAGCCTGTTGCACCAGCTGTGTGTAACTTCAAACTTAGTTATAACGTAAATTATTACTAAGTTGTATTTTATGCCTTACTAAAATAAAAGCAGTTGCACAACGGAGATAACACATTACAACATAACTCTAAGTAACAATAAATAATTACACATACCCCAAGGGTAGGTGTCAACCATAAAATGTCACAAACTTAACTTACACTAACAGTAAAACAGCCGTGTCATTTTACACTACAGTAATCCAACATAGACCTTATTTATTAATTTTATATTTCAATATGGATCTAGATTAAATTAGAACGATGTGCTACGATGCCAAGTGGCTCTTGCCAGGCAGAAAGCTAATGCACACGGTAACCATGATCTTTGATTGTTGATTACAGACTTGCCTAGTTAAGTTATGCCCCATGTAATCGTGGTGCAGCCAATGTTAGTAGCTGATTTAATTACAAACTAACTAGTAGTTACTGAGCCTCTAATGTCAACTTTATGCCCTAACTTATGAGAGAACTTACACATAGCTGGTAGTGCTGAGCTCCAGAGTTCAGGTCGAAAAATGCTGTTTAAGTCCAAGACTAATATCTACATTTCTGAATGACTTATCATAACTGTGTATGAAGTACTGGAGAGAAATGGTTGCTTCTTACACATTCAAGTCTTTCACATTATTCTTTTGGATCAGTTCTGCTACATAGGCTTCTTGGACATCTGGGAATAGATCCAACTGTAGAGGATACACAAGGAGATGAGTGGGTTGGGATGTAGATGGGGCAGAAGAGGCGAGAAGAATAGGTACACCACAATTAAAATTATTGAACTTCACATTAAATCAACTTATGAGCTCATTGTCCTTCAGTTCAGATAATAGAGACGCAGTTAATGTGATACTCACAACACCACTAATAAGGGCTCTAACAAGGGGCTGCTGCTCTGCTCTCCCTCGTGGCGCAGAGGTGCCAGGCCTCGCATCCTCTATTCGGGGAATGTCCTCTGGTGCAGGCGGGATGGCGACCAGACCAGGGGCTGGATTGACCCTTTCTGGGTTTGCAGCTGGAGCCAGAACAAGACGAGCCTCTCCTCCATTTTGGGGGACTGCGGGAGCCGGAGGAACAGGAGGGTTAGTGTTCACATTAGGCGCCCTGATGTTGAGGCCACGGGCTGGTAAGACCCCATTTGAAGCACCAGCCTGTGGCAGAGGATTGGGAACAGCCTCCCCAGGAGCCTGGCTCCCCAAGATGATCCGGTGACCTGCCTCTGGAGGCCCTAGTCTCTCTGGGGCTGCAGCTATTAGCACTGCTGGGGGGATAACCGGCATCACCTGAGGGGGTTGAGGGGCCTGGACTGGAGGCTGTGCCGGGGCCTGGGCCAGCGGCTGTGGTTCAATCTGAATGAGATTGCCCTGCATGTGATTGAATGTCACAGGCTGCAGCAGGGTCTGGGGCCTCAGCTGCAGCTGGGGTTGGGTTATTAGAGCAGAGGCTTGGATGCTCGGCTGCTGGGGAAGAAAAACTAGTTTCACCTCCTTCACCTGGATGAGGTGGGGCTGTGGGGTTGTAGTGGACTGGAGCTGTGTAGATGCACCAGGCTGAGACTGCGTCCGTACGTTAGACGGTGACTGTGCAGATGAAGTACTGGCCTGATGAGTACTTGTGCTAGCCTTTTCTTGAGTCTTTGTAGAAGAACTTGACGCAGCCACTGTAATCGCACAAGAATAGTGTGTGGCACTGGTAGAGGTTCTCAGGGGCTCGGCCATTACATGTGCTGAAGAGCCAGCTTGTTGTATGAGTCCAGATGTGCTGGGCTGAGGCTGAAGTACTGGTATAGGTGCACTGGATGTCATGGCGCTAGCCTTGGCATTTGTGGAGGTAGATGGGGTTTGGATTGAAGAAACTGCATGGAGCTCCACTTTTGTATGTGCTGACGTACCGTCCTGTTGCTGTGAGTTTGTGTGAGGTTTTGGCTGAGACAGTGTGTGTGATGAAGAGCCAGGTTGAGGCTTTGTAGGTCCAGAACCACTAAACTGTACGGGTGTCTGTGTTTGTATGGCTGGCATTACTGCGGAGGAGTTGACCTTGGCATCTCTGGAGGTAGAGGGGGCAGAACCAGGGTCCCCTGTGGGAACCCCAGAAGTTGCGCTACTATGACCTACAACTTGAATTAGGTTGTGCGAGGCCCCGCTCCATTTTGCTGCTGGGCGAATCACATGCTTGCGTGCAGGAGTTAGTGGCTGCAGGAAAACACAGGAGGCAAGAGAGACAAATTGATAGATGAATGGAAACAAAGATGTTGCAACTTCTGCATCTATTATTGATGGCTATTCATATGCCAACTGTATAGCCAAACACCTTTTACATCTGTCTGAAACACTTGCCTTTTGTGTACAAAGTAACAGGGAAGATTCTAATAACAAGTCTCATTGATATGCACAATAAGGATTTAACTGTGTTAGTCAGTCACCTCCAGTATGCTGACATCGTCATCATCGGCATCGTCTGGGACTAAAACCGGGCTACCAGGCACCAGAGTCACAGGCTCCTCATCGGAGTCATCAGAAATGGTGATGAGCTCCCTCTTGCGTGCACGGGAGCCTGCACAGGCACAGTGTAATGTAAATCTTTGGAATTTATACCATGTGTATATATTTATGTCTTTAAGTCAAAGGGTGTGAACGAGGAGACAGAAAATGGCATGCGGCCAGTATTATTGACTTTTTATGTAGTTATTATGTTGGCCAAAAATATTCTTCTGTTTACTTTTGCAGGGAAACATGTCCTCTGCATTTGACCCATACAAACTGTTTAGGAGCAGTGGCCTGCCACAGAGCAGCACCCAGAGAACACCTCCAGTTCTGAGGCCAAAGCAGGAGGAGGAGACTACAGGCCATATGTAATGTTTTATTCATTTTTCAAATAGAATTTTTATGTGACTGGCCAGTGGAACTATTCCAACAATTGGATGGGTATAAAACTATAAAAAGTATGAAACATTTAGCAAATGTGTTGAAAAATTATCAGATCTCTTCCTTTCAAAAAGGCACAAAATACTGTATGTAAGCTCAAATGGTAATTGTGGCTTACACTGACATCTTTGCAATTACAATTTAAAATAAGAGACGCTGCAATGCAAAGTAGGCTACTTTACCATGCTTTTAAACAAAGTCACTAACCTGACGTCTAGAAATTGTCGACTTTTTTTAAAGCAGAACTGAGCAAATATTTAATATTGGACACATTTATCTTTACTATGTCTGTGATGAGTAACAAAAGTGGGAGACTGATGACGAGCTTTACGTTCTATCAATTTGAATTATGTTGCTTGCCATTAGGAACCACATCCTTGAAACTGTGTCTAGCAGGACTGATATTTCTAAACTACCAAGAATCAGGGTTAGGTTTTGTTTCAAATGTTGGAAAACCAGGGCCTTGTTCAAAAATCAGTGGTGTGTGCGCAAATGGGAGCATATTGTAAGATGTCAGGCACAAACTGGAACTACAATATATCTGTGTGTGAGAGATGGACAGACTCACCTTGGCTGCGGTGGACGTTGAAGCTTGCCAGGTGAATGACATCATCATCACTGCCTCCATCTGCCATTGTGAAACTACACTTTCCAGCTTCCTGATTCAAGGCTCAATCAATACCATCTATCACACACACACACACACACACACACACACACACACACACACAGTTAAAGCAGGTATTCCCCTGGAATTTCAACAAATGGTTTCATTTTTTTGTCATTACATTTACCAAACTCGAGAGGGGTTGGACTCCACCCTGTTCCCATAAATAACACAACGATAATAAACAACATATACGCGACTATCCACTGGTTAGTTCAGCTGGTGTGTTAGCCAGATAACTTAAGAGGAAGCATATGATTGAAAAGCAGAAATATAAAACATGAACAGCATGGTAAAGGGGTTAGGAGTTGTTTTTAATTTAGCTAGCTAAAGTTGATTTGATGTGTTGGCCCACTTGATCCCACAATAATATGTTGAAACATTCACTCCGTCAGCTTTTCTTGCTAACCCAGCCCTAGTTGCCTTAGATCTGATCCAAGTTGGCATGAACTCAGTGTAAATCTTACATGTTGTTACACAGCAAACGCTAACAATGCGAGAAGCTGGCATTGTTGCAATACCAGCTATAAAATGTCTCTGGTTTTAGTCATCGCCTTGACATTAGTCTTAACTCTGTACCATTAGCTTCATGTTTAAGGTGCAGTAGGTAAAACAAACACGCTAGGAGAGCAATCGATCATTTCCGCGCACACACAGAACAAACCACTGCTCTCAGCTAAGCTAATGTTAATTAGCTTGGCTAGCTAGCTAGCTAGTAGGTAAGTAGTTAGCTCACTCCTGACGGGGTTTTTATTCATAACACTGCCTCGAAACAACTATATACAGTTTAAAATCTAAATATGGAAGCCACACATGCAGAAATGTACAATACCGCAGCTTCGTGTTGTATAACCAATACAAAACGCCTTCTTGGTGGACTGACAATCCGTGAATATCGAAACAAACTGCCAAAACAAGAACAGCAGCGCGTCACGCGTACAATGCCTTTCGATACGTACAGGCGGTGGCCTATGGGAAATGTAGTCCTAAATCTGGAGGAACTCCTCGGCATTGTAGTCATGCTCAGGCCACGAATAGGCCGACACCCAGTCATTGGACGGAGGATATATATTCTATTTATATGTACAAAAGCCAGGGTTTATAGCTATGGACTGTTCTCTCCCGGAGCTAAATAGCATCATTACTGAGTTGCTATATGGTTACCGGTACAAGAGAAAGAAAATATAAAATATATATTATGGTGTAACTAAGAATAAGACTTCAAAATAATAAAGAATACCCATCACTTCAAATATCAGAATCATTAAGGGACAACCATCATCAAAGATTTTTAAAATCTGTATTCCAAAATTGGAACAGGCCTACATTATATTTTTAATTAAAGCCTTAAAAAATAATCCAATTATGTCAAAATTACAACTGCACACTAAGCTTTGGTACAGATTGTGGTTCTTTGGACTGCTGGGATGGTTGATGAAACACTGACTTGTCTCATCCACCTATGAATGTAATAATAATAGATACACGTCTATTAGGCACATCTATATATAGTAAATGTTTCTTGATCGTATATATACACAGAGATAGAATAATGCACACAACAGAGTTAATGTATTTTCAATTTAATTTCTTTTAATATAATCTTATTTACATTGTATTTTTTCATAAATGTTTAGTACATAGTAAGTTACAATACTCTTGCATCCATTACACAGTGAACTCAGAACCTAGAAAATGCAGATTGAAATGATCAATCAATGAACAGTCAGTAATTTTCAATCTACAAGATTCAGACCTTTTTACTACATTAGTCGTTCAACATTTCGGTTTTTGATTTCATTCACTTCTATGGAGAATAAATGGCTGCAAAGAGACTGTTCATTCATGGCGGTCTTGAGGACGATGACTACTTTTTGTAACATTCTGGCTATGGAGGAAATGAGATGGGCAGAGAAACATCAGCGTCACAAAGAACAAGAAGAAACATGATGGTGAAATGGATGATGAAACATGTATGAAAGGCTTATGAGATTTTATTATACATGTCACATACAACCGAAGAATTCCTGAAACTGACTCCTTCTTTCCATCGTCGTGGCTGACTTTGAAAAACTATCCAGGCCATGCCCTCGGAACTCTCCATAACGTCAGTAGAGTTAGATTTTAAAATTAGGGCTGGTTAAGATCAATCCCTTTCACATCAAATAAATGTAACATGGTATTTAAAACACCAAAAACAGATTTCATACACTGACAAGAGTATTTCTCCGCAATAATATGAAAAAATGAAAAATGTAACAAAATTCAATAAAACCCACTTTGTGGATTACTTGAATTAAGTGAATTGACCCTTCAACTCTGGTAGAGGGGATGATGAAGAGATTAGTGTGGGCTCTTTGTAGAGCATATAGCAGCTTGGTCAGTAATCACTTAGTAATAAATAATAAAATATCAGAGTGGATCAGAGTGGTCGCAGATACAAACAGAAGAGACAAAAAGTTACCAAACAGAGGAGCAGGCTCATTTGATCATTTTTACAGCGTAACTGGGTGCCATGCCCGACACACACTCACCCACACACTCTCTCTCTCTCTCTAACACACACACACACACACACACATACATACAAACAGTGGTTAAACATGAAGCATGAATACTAGTCAATCAATCAGCATGTCAAACAGAAAGACAGTCAGTCTCCCCCTTGTTTTTCACACATCTGATTTCAAAGTCTCTGTTCGCAGGCTCATGTGTGATTGGCTGATTCTGTCCAGAGACTCAAGTGTGATTCAAGTCCAATTCGCTGTGGCGGCAGACATTCTGAAGAATGACATCATAGCTTGTTAAAACTGAAGGATAAAAATGCTTCTTCAAAACATGTGAAAAAATTTTAAAATACTTTATTTTTTTGTTGTTGAATTTTCCCCCCCTCCTGCTGTGCTTCCTCCTTTAACCCCCAACAGTTTGGTGGTACGGAGGTGGCAAGAGGCCATGCGAGTCTTTGTGATGCTTGGCCGCTCTTGTATACTCTGTGTATACTTGATATTCTGTTGATGTGTCTGTGTATATGTAAAATGTAAAATAGTTTGTGTGCAAGTGCAAGCGTGACTGTGTGTATGTTGGTTCGGCTGTGGACTCGTCACTCCACAGCGAAGCCGCAGGTTTCCTCCACAGCCGTCAGCAGTTTCTCGTAAAGTTTCTCGTAAGACTCGTAGGGAGGGATGTCTATCCGGTTAAAACTGGAGACAGAAAGCTGAGAATTAGTGACGTCAACCCTGACACAAATATAGAAACGTCTTCTTCTTTTGTGTGTCCTCACCACGTGTGGGCCTTGGGCAGGTTGTCTGTGTTGGCGTCTATCAAATGGATGGTGAAGAGCCTTGGTCCTGCAGAACCTGTAGAACCTTACACACATACATTCTAGTTATCACTGCTCTACTCTGGTACACGGAGCACTCATCAGTCTTCAGATAGTAAATAAATTTGTGGATGTTTTCTTTAGCGTGCAAATGTGATTTAACTGCCACTGCACATTAAACGGTGTCTTCTAAAAATGAGGGGACATTTGACCTTGGTTGAAAAGGTTTTCTAAGTTTCAATATAAGCCATCTATGGGTTAACCGTGCAATGTGCAGCTGCAGGTTATGAGCGTGTTGGCCAATATGAATGCTGATTCGGGGACTGGACTCTCTTTATCAGCAGATTCTCAAAAACAACTGACTTGAATATGGATTAGGGCTGAAACCACTAACTGGAAAATCCCTACCAGCAAACAATGTATAATGTAATCTACAGTTGTGCCGATTTGCGGATCGACAGAGACTGAATGGGCAATTATTTTGACAACTGATGAATTGTTTCAACTATGTTTTTAAGCAAAATGCCAAACATTTAGCCTTTTTATTCCATTTTCTAAACGGGGAAATGTGATGCTGTTTGTTTGTCATACTTGACAGTGGGCCAAATATTTTTGGACTGTTGGTCAGACAAAGCGAGACACTTGAAGATGCCCCCTTGTACTTTGACACTATTTTCTATAGTATTTGATCAATTGAAAAAATAGCAGATGAATGGATAATGAAAATAATCATTAGTTGCAGCCCTAAATCAATCTTTGTTTAGCTGCAAAATAAATTAAAAGTATATAAATAAAAAGTATCTATGCACAACTCCACGTATATCCCTATATATTTTTGTATAAATGTGTATAAACGAGTAAAATGTACCATGATTAGGCTCAAATATAGTGAACAGGGATTCTTTCCTATGCTCCATCTTTGTTTAGATATAATGCTGCTAGTATATGTGAGAGGTCTTGTATATCTAGCCCCAGGAAGACATCAGCATCAAACGAACATAGGTACTGATGAGTGTACAGAAAGTGTGTGTGTGGTCTTTGAGCCAGTCCATGACCCACCCTGCAGCGCTTTGAACCCCTGTAAGGGGACCCTGGTGGAGCCCGTGACAAACTGCAGGAGGCGCCCTCTCCTCTCCTCGGTGAAGGCCTCCACCGCCTGCCAGAACCACCGCACCACATTGCTTTCACTTGTGCAGTGCTTCAGGCGCGTGTTAGTCTTCCAGTCTGCGAGATCTATCTTCCCCAGTCCACCGATGATCAACTGGAGGAGAAGGAGAGGGTTGAGGAAGAGGAGAAGCAGGATGAGATTAAGAAGAAGGTAAGACGGCTCATGACAAACCCTTCAACATTCAAGATAGATGGTGGATTTATTCATCACTTTGCAACACAGGGTTGTTTAACAAGATTAAGTTGTAGTTCCCTTTATGCTACTCACAAAAACAAACGTTATAAACAAAAATGATATACAGTAGATGAGTGAATGAATAATAATTCTTGGAAATAAAAAGATTTTACATGGTGGAGTGCTGAGTCCTGGTGGAACAACAAGGGATACTTCAGCATCTGTTGCCAGATGGCTGCAGGGTGTACAGGCTGCGGCTGGGGTGGGCACTGTCTTTAATTTACTCTAGCTTTCTCAGTTCATTATGATCACAGACAGGCACATGTACCTCAAGTTCTTTATGGTCGAAGGGTTTGAGGAGGTGCTGGGGGATGAGCTCACTGAATCCCTTCTGAAGAGCCAGAAACTGGGCTTCAATTCCACGCATAAACCTCCAGTTCACATAAAGTCTGAAAAACACAAACGCAAATTAATGTACTGTCAACTGGCAAAGTAATGTGCACAATAGGTCTTTCTGCCGCCAGGACAATATTTGTTTATACTCTGGGGACATAGTTTGGTTAACGGCCGCATGTTCTTACCTTACATATTCTTTTTTGTTCTCCTCAGTGACAGGGATATTACGGCCATTAGGTTTGAGTTCGTGTTGTAAGAACTTCCCAAAAGCATTATGCTCCACGCAGAAGGTGTGGTCAAGGACTGAGGTGATGTCATTCTCTCTGCACAGACAGTGTTAGAATAAGTTAGAAGTGAAATGGAAAACGGAAGGGAACAGCAGAAGAAATTGCTCTCTGCTGTCAGAGTGACTTGGGCGCAGGTGCATTTGCTCACAATATCCAGACGAGGCTCTTGTGCAACTCCGGGTCGGTGGTCTCCAGGTCGTTGAGCTGGATGGGTTTGCCTAGCAGCTGTTTGTAGAAGGGCAGCGTGAAGCTCCCGTTGATGTAGTGACCGTGAAAAACTGCCAGGCCCATCACGCGCCCCACAAAGTGGAAATATGACAGGTGGTCCTGAAAGAAAGTAACACAGACGGAGAGACTCCACTTATTCACTTCAAACCGTTAAGTGTGTCACGCGTAAGTATGTATTAGTGTTTGTGTGTACTCACAGGGTTGATGGAGGAGTCGGGGTTGATCTGTAGTGTGTAGATATTGTCTGTGGAGTACTGGAACAGGCCGTAATAGGGGTTCAACATTTCATGACACAGCAGGTACAGCCACTCCCTACAGACAACCACCACATTGTTAACAATCATTCAAAGCTCACATAGAAAGTTGCCAGTACATTCATGAAACTGAAAAACACAAGATCATACAGTATGTCTGTGTCTCCGCTGAACCTTCTTTAAAACTAGGAGCTTTAATGAATACATCTAGCTAGAACATTTGGACCTCTCACTTCTGAAAGCCAGTTCTGTTGTGAGAGATTTTCTGGTTATTACTACAGATTAATGAATGTAACTGGAATAAAGCAAATGTCTATAGGAACTTAAAACTGATAATGCTGACTAATTACCATTGTACACACAAGAAAATTCAATGAGACCGAGGGAAACTTGCTTCAGCTTCTTCTTCTTCTTATGATTTTAGTGTGGAGGTTAACTGACAGTTAAAGAGGCTTGTTTAAGAGTGGGAAGATCAATACTGTCAACTTTTCGTCCAGTCTTCGCCCCTCTGGAGTCTCTGCAGCAGCTCTAGCTAAGAGGCTGTTAACCGATCACAGCCTGCACCAGGTTAAGTTCACTAACTGGATGTTAAGAAGATAAAATGCTCAAATTGCTCAAAGACAGCGGCAGAGTGGGGAAAAAATATGTCCACAACCCTCCCGCTAAAGTATTATTAGAGATATTTGAAAAAGCTGGAAATGGAAGAAGAATTTAATTTATAGAGAAATGTATTTCAAATAAAAAAAAGTAAGCAAGAATTCAATCTTTCCTAAGCACCTGTCTACAAGACAATTAATTTACTTCTTACTGTAGCATAATTATACCTTCTTTAGCTCTAAAAGTACACTCAATAATGTACAGCTATACCACTTGATGGTGAACGCAAACTGTCATGCCTGGAAAAGTTTGTGGACAAAAATGGACAACATCCAATGGATGCTTAGAGACGTGAAGAACAAATTACCTGGCCACCCCGCCGTAGTCCAGACCCTCCTCTCCCCTGAACTTCACCATTAGACGCTTCTTCAGGTCTTTGGGTCTCATCTTCATTATCTGACGATACGACTCCTACACCCACCCACACACACACAAGACAACAGACGAAAGAAACTATTAGTGATCTGCCACACAGTCCTTTAGATCAGTGCTGTTATGTTAGATAGTTTATTAAAATGAACAATCAGTGGTGCTTTTGTGATCCAGAGGAAGACACTGAAAGAATACGTTGTTGTGACGGGCGTATGAGTCAGGAGGAGTGTGAACACATTTGTACAAGTGTCCCTCCGTGTGTGTGAGCGAGACGGCATCGCTGTCTGGTTATGTGTCGTTCACGGGAGAAAAATGTTTTTGTTCCTTCCTAAGTTGACATTTGCACCCACCTCAAAGATCTCCTCTCGGGACACCTCTATGCGGCAGTGTCCTGCTTGAGGCTGCTGCAAGGACAGCTCATGGCGGAGCAGCTTCAACTTATGGACCAGGTCTCTCTCATAGCGTGCAGCCACATCTCCATCACTACCTCCAACTCCTCCTCCTCCTCCTCCACCGCCGCCGCCCATTCCTCCACCTCCCACCTCCTCACCCCCCACATCCATCTGGGGGGCTTGGGAGGATTCTTTCACTTGGGATTGCTGACTGGAGTTGGGAAAAAGCAGAAAAAGGAAGAGACAACATGGCGAGAGGGAAGAATGACAGGCAGGAGACAGAAAAAAAGTAGAGCAGACTGGATTACACACTGTGCATTCGCCCTGAGCAGCTAAATCTACTATAAGCCCACATTTCAATAAATCACACGATTCAGTGTTATTAACAGAGCTGATGACTGTTAGTAGGTCATGTTCAGAGCCAGTCCGAGTCCAGCATTACAGCCACGAGAGATTAGATTAACCACAGATTAGTCTTGACCACTTATTTTGCATGTGCCAGGGACGTCTGCCACCCAGGTGTAGATTGATCTTGCAATCAGGGACATATGAGAGTATTTCAAGCGTGTGTGCCGCGCCTGTACCTGATTATTGTGTGTAGGCGCGGGTCCGTGAACTGTGTGGTTCGGTTGTTGTGGTCCACAAAGTAGATCCGGCCAGACACAGTGCTTCGGACCTCCCAGCCCACTGGCAGCGGGCCAAGCTCCTCGCAGCTCACACTGGCCAGGTCCCTGCACCGGTAACATGGAACCAGACTGAGACTTATTAGCCAGTAGCTCCACTGAACTGCACCAATTCAACATAGTGGGACTACAGCCTTCAACCAGACCTCATTCAGCAGTAATTCGGACTCTACAAACAGTATGTTCTTAACTAATGCTAATACTGACCTAAACCACACCTTAATCTGCTGGTGTGATAAGTGCAGAACATGGACCTTAAAAGTCAATAGTCTGCTTGGTAGCATGAGTTGATGCTAACTTTCATACATTTCTCAACTTGAATGTGACATTTCCCAGTCACAAAAATAGAGTAACCCTTTAATTGACATTTAATTGACATTGCAAACATTGCGTATATATGCGTGTGCTACATATATACCCATATGCGGTAATCTGTTCTTTCATTTGTTTTGTTCTTCTCTACATGCTCTTGCTCTGCTGCTGCAATGATCTAGTTTGTTTGTGGGGTTTATTCAAGGTTCATCTCATTTCAGGTTATGCTTGGACAACACGTAAGCTGGGTACAATCGTACCGCGGTATCCGAGGGTCGTGCCAGGTGCTGACACCCGTCTGCGTGTGAAGGAAGTACACCTGGCCCTGCACTGTTGTTCGCTGCTCTGTTGGAAAAAGAAAACAAAGAAAGATGTTACTTGACTTTATAAATACAACATGAGAGATTTAGAGATCAGTTAAATACCCAGAGTAAACGACAAAAGTCAGTAAGAGAATTATGTCAAAAATAACGCCTCAAGACAGTTTTGACTGACCATATCCCTCGGGCAGGTCAGGCGGTTGGTGCCCATGAGGTCTGTTCTGAGGGGTGTGGCCATGGCCTCTAGAGTCCTGTCCTCTGATTCGCTGTGTCTGAAGACGACCCTCTTGACTGGGTGAGTCAAGCCGACAGTTCCCACCCCCCGCCGCACCAGTGGGGTCAGAGTAGGGCAGTGGCTCTTCGCTGAAACATCCCTCAAACACCGGCCTACACACACGAACATACATACATACACAAACGTCACCGTTTTCACTGTCTTACTGGAATAACAAGACAGGCTAATTTTTACTTTGAACTCAGAGGAACAGAGATTGGGAGAGGAATTATTATCAGAATTATGACTGAACTGACGTTGCAACACAACAAGCATCCAAAATAGGTCTCAATGCTGGTTCACATGGGGTCCCAACACAATAAAGAGCCTGGGCACTGTCATAAGAATGAATCACAGACAAAACCTGAAGCCTGAATAAATAAAGAGAAACATAACAAATGCAAGTTTGTCCATACAGGACATGAGGGTCACTGAATGGTTTCATGAGTACGAAAATTATGTGAATAGTATGTACTTTGCAGTCACCACATCGTTTGGCCAAATGTCACAATACCTTTTGAAGGAATGGTGTTAAATCAATCATGAAAATAACAACCAAAGTATTTAGATATTTACCACATTTTAGGCTGACATTGAGTGTTTTTGTTTTGTTTTCCACGGTTTGAAAAGTTAATATTGCTATGGTTTTGTTAAGAAAAGCACCAATAATAAAAACAAGACAGTGGCTTTCCATCATTCTTTCTCTAAATCTTACAACCGAGAAAGCAATGCATGAAACATATTTAAAACATTCAACAACGTGACAATAAGTCATTGTTTCTCTACATGAAGTTGGCAGCGGAAACGTGTGGTGACGCACTCACCCATCGTTTTCCAACAGTCCTCTGCAGTCCACAACGGGGCCTCCACTGCCGATGCGGTCTCGCGTCTGTAAGCTCACTGGCAACAAACAGTTGGTAAAGGTCAGAGAGATTCCAGTGTGACAGAGCGGGAGGGCAGAATATGCACATAGTGACAGAAAAATGACACGGGGAGAAAGACCATGGGAGTAATTAGTACCGGCCTTACCTACAATCTGCCCCCGCACTGCATCACTGTCCGAGGGATTCAACTTACATAGATCTAGACGCTGGTCTGGAAGAAGAGGGGAAAGGAAGAGCATGTAACCCAAAAGCTTTGTATTTAAAATCAGAGAGCTGGACAAAAAAACAACAACGCAAGCTTACATCCTGTGTCTTTTAGCCTGCTGATGGCATTGGAAAGAAGTCGTATGCAGCCCAGGAAGCCCGCCCCCTGCCGTTTATGGATCTTCTTGTGGTTCCATATACTGATTGTGATGGAGTCTGTCTTTCCTATGTAGCTGAAAAACAGATGCATTGTAAGATTCTTGTGCGTCTACTGTGTGTTTTTCCAATACAGTCTGGTGTAAGCGTGAGCCATCAAAATGTCTAAATTTTCAATGAGGTAGAAAAAAATAACAAAATGTTGTTTCACACAACCATTAGATGAATGTAAGAAACTTAAATATACAGTGTTCCCTGTTGAAAGACAATCCCTCATTTTTGCAACACCCGTTTTTTTGGACAACGTTGTTTAAAGATGAGGAGCAAATTGGAGAAAACAAAAGAATACCTTTGACATCTTTTAAATATATAGTTTTATACATTTTAATAATTAAAACAACACAACAAGTAAGAAAAAACTTATAAAATAACCACATCTTTATGTATCAGTTGCGAGTGCGGTGCAGAAGACTCACAGGTCGTAGTGCTGATTCCATTTGGGGTCCAGTGTGCTCTTGACTGTGTCTGTAGAGTGGCATTGACCCGATCCGTCCACCACAACTTTGGCAAATGGATCTGGCAGGCCTGCATGCATACAGCTCAAATTAATTGTTTGCTTCCACTACATTAAATCACAAAGATAGGAGATCATGTTTAGGTAATTAGACAAGGCCGCAGTCATTTACTTCTTCCCTGTACCTTTACTGAGACAGCACTGCTATTTGAAAACCTCTAACCCAATAATAGCATATTGTATTTGGTTGACATCATCAAACAGGGTGCGTAATATAACTGTGGCATAGAGAAACTGGGGGAAAGGCTGATCTGACAAACTGGTTGTGGGTCTATAGTTGCCGTGTGTGCTGGCTGGTCAGCCAAACTTGTTATTATGGTGCTATCACAGGTCAACACAGTTATCCCTGCTTTGATGGCGCAGTGGTACCGCGGCAACTGAGCACATCCAATGCCAATTTGTTTACAGCAGTGCTTTTGATGGTACACACACAGACCCTCATTGAAACACATCATCTCCTACCGATCGTCATCAAGTAAAATTCAAGCACATGACAACGAGCATAATAAAAAGGTACTTACGAAAGAAGTCTTTCTTTGCGAGGTTCTTGGCACATAATACTGTAAAAGATAAAATCATGATGAACAAAGTGCCACACACACACACACAAATGTGTAAATGATCCTACAGTGTGTAGGCTGATACAAATGAATGCTGGGGCAAACTGTGTGAGGAGGAAGAATGCTGGTTAGGATAATATATGAATGCCAGAGGATGGTAATGAGCAGGAAAACCTATGTGACATGCGACTCAAACAGACGAGAGTGAGCAGTAAAGTATAGACTAGTGTCAGGATCATCTCACACACACACACACACACGCCGCCCACAGTGAGAGTGGCAGAATGCCTTCTCTGCCACATCATCTTTATAGATTCAGACAGCAAAGCTCATGCTGACCCAGGCTTTGTGAGTTTGTAAGTGTGTGCTAAGTATTTAGTTTATTTTCTGTGTGGGTACAATTTCTTGTTGTTTGTTTGCCAGACCGCCTGTATGGTCAGCTCAGTGAGCACTGCTGTGGCACTAAAAACACAACGTAACCACAATAAACACATTTTTAGAAACGCAATCATGTCGAGTCACAAGTAGAAGGTCTTGATTATGGGGCAGTGTGGGCATCAAACAAAAACAAGCCGCTTGTTTGTGCTGAAGGCTGATGTAATGCACTTAAAAAGGGACTAAAACGCATCCACACTGCAGGTCTTAATTTTTTAGTTCTAAGCATTTAAGCACATTGATGGGAAAATGATGCCAAAGAAGAATGTGCATAAACACATACATGAATTAGCTAGACTAGATGTAAACCTATCTTTTAAAGAAACAAAACACTGACTTCTGAAGGACGTTGAGATTTCTTGGTCGGCATTTGCCACCAGATCACATGGAGAAATAGCTATATTTAAATTTAAATAGCTAATTAAATTCACTTTATCTCAGACTTCTGCCTTTTTTTATGGATACAACAAAACATTGTCAGCCTCTTCTGAAATCTATGTCGAAGACTTCAGAATTGTAAACACGGACTCTGTGCTACCTGACAGAAGAAATACAGAATACATCAATCATGCAACTGTAATACCTGACTATTCTATAGAGACTATTTACTATTTAAGAATTGCTTTAAAAATAAATCTGCCAATGTTTTACCTGACAATTACCCTCTATTTGCAGGCGCTACTTTATTTACTCCTTGTCTTCAAAGAAACACTTCCTGGTTCTATGGGACTGCCAGCAAAACCTGATGATTAGTTTTAATGTTTAAAAAGGAACAAGGTGTAAGATTTGGCCAGAATTTTTGTTTAAAACATAAAATGAACCAACATGATCAACAGAATGTGAAGTAGTAACAGCTCTGACGCCATGTCAAACACATCTACGTATTGTGTTGTAGCGATATTTTCTAAAGTTCGCAAGCTAACAGGCTAGCCACTTAAAAATGTGATAGTGAGTCACTGTAGCGTCCAGTCTGCCCTCAGTCCAACATTAGAGGACCAAGAAGTAGAGCTGGCCGAGGGGCTTGTCACTCAATGCTGCTGCATGAGCTGCTCTCTCTCGCTCACTCCCTGACCTCTCATTCCTCCGCTACCTCTACTTTTTTGTCTCCTGCCACCACTTGAACTTTCCTGTTTCTGACTGGGCAGACTCTGGGTGTGACATTGTTGTTGTCCGGGGAGACACGGGAGGCGGAAGCGCCCCAAAGCCCTGCCTGCTTCTTTTCAGTGCCCATGTTAACCAAGTCACGAGCGAATCTGGCAAGAAAACACACTAATAATCTACTATAAATGATACAAATTAGATTTTATGATTTAAATGATCTGATTCTGATAAATGATGAAATATGCATCCCATGCTTGCCAATCCTTTTGATTTCCATATTGCGCTCCCTGGTGTTCTCCTGGTGTTTCATCTCCTTATCTGTATTTCATCTCATTATCTGTATTTGTCAGTTGTGTCTAAACTGAGCAGACACATGCAGGCAAGAGAGAAGCCCCTCAATGCGATGGTCGTTCAAACCTCAGTTGCAGAAGAAGTGACTTAAATTGTCATGTTTAGAAACGAGGAGGAGAATGTGACAGGAATGTTTTAGGAATACTGTTGGCCCCATTTCTCCAGCATTATCCTTCAAGAAGAAATAAATGGGAGCCCATCTGACCAGTGAGGTGGAATGTGTAACTATATCATGTCGGTCACCCTTATCCAGTTAGACGGGGCCAGGCAGGCTAGGAGGGGCCGGAGCATCACCCCCTACACTGGTTTGAATTTCTGAAGGCTCCATTTCCTTCTGTGCATTTCTACCAGAGCTGGGCAATAAAACAATAATGATCATTATCGTGACTTTCCTCAATAACAATATTACAAATGTTAAATAAATGTTTGATTTAATTCATTTGAATCGCAAACAAATTAACACTTATTTTTCCATTAACATATTTATTTTGTTGAGGAAAAGGGACTGAAAAAAGATTTATCATTATAATTGTTTTGAATGTCCTGCCTCAGATTTGTTAAATGTTCCATTGTTTGGCATCAAGTGTTTGTCCTGACCATAACGAATAGTTTAAAACCACAATTAACTGTCTGGTTCCTTCGATTTTCACTCAGTGCTCAAATGTGCTCACTTTTATCGTGAGCACATTTGAACCAGCCAGGTTGGCAGCTTTTGTCTGTTTCAAATCACTCTAACATACATACATACATACATACATACACACACACACACATATATATATATATGGATTTTAGATCAAATAAAGTCACCTTGAAAAATAATTTTCTGATATTTTTCAGATGAAAAACAGAAAGACTGCAGATAAATCAATAATGAAAATAATTGTTAATTACAGTAGTACAATCTATGCTAATTAAACAAATGTGGGGTTACGAAGATTGGTGGTATTGTCTTGGCTCAGAGAAACAAAAGCCTGGTCCGAACTGATTTTCTACACCACCTGAACAGTTATTGTAGCTTGAGGGTCCACTTAAAAATCTGGCATGATTTGGTTTGGCCCAGACAGCCATCTGGGAAGTTAAGTCAGTCAGCCAGTGGTTTAGGATGTGGTGACAGTGCAGTGGCGTAGATGTGTCTAGTGCAGCCTGGTTTATTTCCTGTGATTAACCCATTGAGAATGGCTGCAGGATATCCTTCCCTCTTCCTCATCAACCCCTCTCCACCCCTCCTCCTGACTCACACATTCCACACCGAGACCTCATCTTTTCTAGACAGACACAACGAAAGCAACACTGCTATTGAGGGAGGAATCAAGTTTCTAATCTGCCCCTGCCTCCTCTTTCAGACAAGCAATGGAGGAAGGCTTCCTCTGTCACTGCCCCCTCCCACACTCAAATCTCTTCCCATCTCTCTTTTTCCGCCTCTTGACCAGCTCTTCTGGGGCCCTGAATGTGTGACAGGCCCTTTTCTCAGCATCTCAGGAAATTCCTCATTCTGCCAAGGTCACGGCTGGTAAAGACACACACAGTTACAGCTCAGCTGGTTCTCAATTTCCCCACTGCCGCTTTCTTTTTTGGCATTTACGTCCATCCTTGTTTAAAAACCTGAGAGCTGGAAGGAGCCAGCGGGGGAAGAATACTATTCATTCAGACTTTCTTTGGGGGGGGGGGGGGGGGGGCAGACACAATTCAGGGGAGAGATGTTGAGGAATTTGAAGTCACAACATGTCTCAGCACAATCACCTATCTCACACAAACATTTCAAAAGGTTTGCAATTTTGCTCAAGTCTTGCACATTACAAAAAACTTATAAAGTTCATTTAGACTTCTTAAATCACAGATAACGGTAAAGTTCTTTGGAATAGACACCAAGGTGCAGTGAACTGATCTATTCATTCTATTCACTAAATTGTGATCGCAGAAATAGCCCCAAAAAATATGACAACTTAAGATCCCTCACTGTTTCACAGAGGAGTAGAGTGACCCCCATCACCCACCCACCATGTGAGATTACAACAATGTCATTTCCTGCGTAACCTTCTCCTCTCAGCTCCAAAAACAAAAGCAGCGGCCACGTGAGCAAATATTTCACCTACTTATTAACATGCCCTGCACAAGCATATACACACACACACACACACACAGTGACGAATGGGTCTCTGTGCTCACTGCAATACAAACCCAAAAAGTGGGTTTAATAGTCACAAGCCAATCACAAACTAAATAATTTTGTGCTGTGTCTGCCTCGTTGATGTGCTTGCACCTCCATTCATTTTGGGTGCTTTTGTGAGTGTGTTTCTGCACTTGCTGCTGGCTCAGTAAGTGAGAGGATTAAAAGAGTTTATGCTGCTTCCTAAGTAAGCAGGATTCCCCGCTTTCCACTTCAGCTGCTTTTTGTGTCCTTTCCGATTTTTCCTTTTCTCCCCCTCATTCTTCTGTCCTCTTTCCAGCTCTCTCCATCCCTCTCCTGTGACTATCCCAAGTCACCCACTGCCCCGCCTGAGTCGGCTATTGGGTGAGTCGGTGTTAAATTGAACTACCTGGAACCAAAACCTCAGCAGCATGCTTCCATGAGCAAATTAACATTATCCTGTTGAATCACTGATTCTTTCATCCATTGCATGGCATTTTATTGCAACAAAGCCCATTCATTTCCACACAAAAACATCCTTTTATCTACTTTCTGACCCATGTATTTCCTGCATTTTGCATGGTCCTGATCACGTCCTGCATCCAAACCTTGCCAGCAGCGAGGAAACAAAGATTCTTATCAAACCCCAACCAGAATTGAGACGGATGTTGTTTAAAATTTTGTGTGTTCATGTTCAAGTACTAAGTTTGGGTAATAGAAAAACATTGCTTCGTTGATGCTGCCCAGGACATCCAAAATATAAACAAAGTATAACAAACGTAGTGTACAAAAGAATTACTTGTGTACACTATCAAATAATACATCAACAATACTAATATTCAAGCATCTGGTGCCCACTTTCAGTACCTGACAGTGTGTGTCTGTGTCGCTGCCACAGACACACAGGCCTTTCTGATGTAGGCCAAACAACCCCTCTCTCTAACAGACTAAACAAGAGTGCCAGCCAGCCAGCCAGCCGGACAGCACTGCGCTCCCATTGGCTCATTGCACATTCCTCACCCAATTAGAATTCCACTCATACCTGTGGGGGCGGGGCACAGTCAGGGGCAATAACCTTTGTTTGCATCCCAGCTGAACTAAGGAGTGACTAGTTTACATACAAACACACACCCTCCGAAGTCTAAAACACAGATACACACCATCTCTGCTTTGTTTCAGCTTGACACATCTGAAACGCAACTGTCTGACAATGTTTCACTAGAAATTCTTGGTGTGTATTAGATTAACTATGTTAGTACTGAACCTATTATGATTCTGGTGGGTGATAGTACTATTACTGTATTTCTTATTTCTTCTAACTAGGCCTGCAACTAAGGATTATTTTCATCATTGATTAATCTACCTCTTGTTTATTTATTAATAGCTTGATCTACAAAATGCCAGCAAATTGTGAAAAATACCCATCACATGTTTCTAGAGCCCGTGGGAACTCTGTTTTGTTTGACAAACAGTCCAAAACCCAAAGACTTCCATTTTCTTACCATAGACAACTAAGAAATCCAGACAGACAATCACATTGGAGAAGCTAGAACCAGTGAACAAAAATCCCCCACTTATTATTCAACTATCAAAATCATTGCACAGTAATTCTCTGTAAACTCCACTTCTAAACTTTCTAATCTGGTTTGCTCTTGACTTCTCTTTTGAATTATGTCTCCTGACACTTCTATCAGAGTAGGAAAACAAACAGACAGCGCGTGGCAGACATTTTTAGACAGCATTTCGGAAAGCACTTTCAACTCAAAAACATCCTACTCTTGATGAGCCCTGCTGTACCAGTCAATACAAATTACATGACGAAATATTTAATACAGCATGCACATTTGGGTGTGTGTTTGCTCAGTTTTGAATGAGAAGAAGGACATGGCTTCTGCCCAGCGGCAGAGAGGTAATTTCCATTTGAATAGAGAGCCCTGGGTGACCAGTGGGGTTACATTAGCTACAGTAAAAACCATTGTTCCAGCTGTGTCTGTGTGTGTGAGAGAGAAAGAGAGAGAGGGGGACTCTTACGTGCCCCACAGAGGCGAGTCTCACCCAAAACGAACAAAATATCTGAGTCGAGCCCGGGGTGCCTAAAAAGAGCAAACGTGTCAAGCTGCTCTGAGATAAGTTCAACGAGTCAGACATTTGTCTTGCTACAGCTGACACCGCAGCGAAATGCCAATCAATACTCGTGGGTAATCTAGGCTAGCATGTTCAAATCTACCGACAGATTGATTTCAGAGAGGCTGTAGTTCGACATTTGCTTTCATCCCCGGTACACAGCTCGTCGCATTCAGGTCAAGCGATGAGTTCGGCTGGTGGTCAGCCCAAAAAATGGGTGTAGCTAGCAAGCGTTAGCGGTCAACATTAACGGCAATGTTACTATTAGCTAACGCTAGCAGGTGCTAGCGATTGATAAAGTTTCTGAACGTGGCTTTCATGAGTAGGTGTTTCCAATGATCTAAAAACAGTCGACCACTCAAAGGATATTGGACAGCTTCTTCACTGTGCTCTCGGTAATTTGGTTAGCATCTCAGCTAACAAGCTAGCACTTGTGCCACACAAAAACCGGATGTTTGGGCAAACAGCATAGCCGAGAGCCTGAAAGACACTTCGTGATGTCTTGTTGAGTTTGCTAATATCAACACTTTATAACAGCGGGGTTTAGGCAACACATTGGAGTTCAAGTTAAAACATGCACCGTAAGCGCTTTCTTTCGGTCTCGTTTTTTTACCTGTCAGTCGGATTTTGATGCTGGACCCGTTTCTCCGAGTCCCAGGATTCGACATCACTCCGGGAAAAACGATCACACAAACTTCCCGTTGGAGTCTCCCCAAAACACGGTTTCTCCACTTAATGGGAACACTAATAACTTCAGTTTAAAAACATCCGGTTTGTTTTTCTTTTCTTCACCGGGAAAAATGTATTATTTCATCGCAAAGTCCTGCGCTCCTTCGAAATCCAACAACACGAGCGAACATTTTCGGGCAGGCTCAAGTACGTACTGACGTCATGTCCTTAACGGGTATAACCTTACGTGCTCGCGTCTGGGAAGCGTAGGCGTGCCCGTGAGGATCGGCTTCTTCCAAGAAAGTCTTCAGACCGGTTTTGCTTTTACATTACTGTAAGTACTGTAGCCTACGGTCTCCTTGTTAGAACAAAAACCCCCCTGATTATTCATGTTTATTTGCAGTTGTTAAAAATGCCTATTACGTGAATTACAAACACAGGTAATCATACTACATATTTTAATTAAGAAATACAATATGATAGGCCTGATAAAGATGGGAAAACAGTGATCACAATAAAGTGTTTCTTTGCAATGTATATGTTCACTCACACATTTCTCACCTCAAATTTAAGTTTATCTCATAAAGTAGTACTCCTAAAGATATTTATCTGTCTGCCTCACTTCAAGCTCCTCCGTCACTTCATACTGTAGAAATGAAAAGTATTTCTGTAAGAATAGAAAGGCCTCTTTTTTATGGTTATTCTCTCCACCCACATGGCCTCTAACAACAAATTAATCTCAGTTCTCATCAATAATCTTGCCATTCAAAAGAGCTTATTGTTTTTCATTGTTGCCTACATTATCTCTCCCACACATCTGCTTTGCATTTCTTGTTTACATCTAGAGTTTTCTATTATTTAAATGCTCCATAAGAATAAGTCCATAATACCAATAGCAGTTCAAGAAAAATATGGATGGATAACCTTAGTGCATGTTTTTGTCTCATTATTTAACTTTTCCTAGCAAGCACTTGAAATACTCACCTTTGTTGACACTTTGTAGCTGTGAGTTTCTTCCAACAGGTTTGTGATCTCTAAAATCAAAACAGAGCAACAAAACGACCACATGGACATTGTGAAAAGGATAATGAGATTTTAGTGGCTTCCTGAATGAAAAGGTTGTTTGGAAGTGTCTGTATTTAAATTAAAAGCGAGCACATGCTGAAATGTACAGAATGATCAAATAAAGAAGACAATCAGTCAAAGGCAAATCTACTCTGTAGCGTTTTCGGTAAGTCTTAGTTCCTAAATTTGTGTTGAAAGCTGAATGTTGACCCCTGAAGTTGTAAATGAAGTAGCCTTCTGTTTTCCAGCTCCCTGGTTCAAGAGACAACAGCAAAATTCTCAGCAGCACAGGTTGTGAAAAATGTTGGGTTACTCCCAGCACACCCATTACCTCTAAATTGGATCTTAATTTGGTAGATCAGTATTTTAATAATGAACCACAGCAGGCCTACAGTCATACTAGCAGCTCATCTAAATGCTAACATCAGCACGCTAACATGCCCACAATGACAGTGCTATTATCTTTAGCAGTTATAATGGTCATGTTCACCATATTAGCTTAGCATGCTAACATTTGTTAATTAGCACTGAGGCTGATGGGAATGTCATTAGTTATGCAGGTATTTGGTCAAAAAACTAACTATATTAAAGTTGAAAGTTTAAGACCTGATTATGGCGCTTAAGTCAGGGGATGACCAAAGTCGTTAGGGTCCAACTTGATGGGGACACTAATGTCCATCTGTACCATACCTCTAGCATGGCTCAAAAGTTAATGTTAGGTAAGAATACAGGTGAACTGAGCTTCCAATAAGCATTTGAATGCAACAAGATGAAAGACTTTTGTATTTTTACAATAGCTTGTAGTTTAAACTGCATTTATGCACAATTATAATTATGTTAATATTTGAAGGTGGGACGGTCACCAAAGAATGTAGATATGGCATCATATCAAGTTCAAGTTAATGCATTTATCTAAAAATATATGATTTGATTAAAAAACTGTCAGGAATGTAAAGTATAGCATACAGTGGGCTAAAGCACTGGATCAGTCTGTTAAAGGTCAAGGAGAGCTGGTTGGGCAGGGATAATGGCTGGAGGGATTTGGCTCATTAGCAGCACTGGGGTTAGCAGCACGGCTGCAGTATTAGCTGGTGGAACAATGGACCCTCTTACCAGCTTGTTTACAGGACACAGTAAATCCACATAAGCAGTCAAATGGCATGCAGAACCCCCCCCCCCCCCCTGACACACACACACACACTTTTTCTCACAAGCACACACATGCAGTTGCAAGATTTATGTAGTTTTTTTGTCTGTTGATGAACACACTCTCCTTCTCCCTCCCCTCTCTCTCCTTCCATCCCTCTTCTTTATAGATGCATTGGCGCTTTTGTTTCACCCCGTCCCTCTTCTTTGTCTCCTCTTCCCACTTTTTATCTACAACGACACCACTATTTAACTTCCACCTGTGTTTGTATGTATTATGTTTCATGTATGGTGCATATGTCCACACTCCACAGGCAGCAGCCGTAGTACCCCCCCCCCCCCCGCACACAAATTTGTTTATCCCTCCCAAATGGTCATGTACAGCTGTTAGTATGATTATGTGATTATGTGTATGTGCATGTGTGTGTGTATTTCATGTTTTTATATCCCAGTGGGGACTTTGGTGAGAATGCACACTATCCATGGGGACAAAAATTGAGGTCCCCACGGGTACCCACTGATGCTTTTTGAGGGTCAAGACTTGGTTTTAGGGTTCAGGTTACAGTTAGGTAAAGACTAGTGGTACGTTAAGGAATAAGGTCAGGCATGTAGCTGATGGTTAAGGTTAGGGTCTAGGGAGTGCATTATGTCAATGAGATGTAGGAAGAACAAACATGTGTGTTATTCAAAGTGCTGTTGGAACCCCTGAGACCGACTGAGTGTGTTCACAACTACTTAGATAATTCCAATCATAGAGATAAACTTAGTTACACCTCTGGGGATACACACACATACACAGAGTTAATGAAGAGCACAGAACAGTTGGGAAATCCCATTGGGTAGCCAACTGTGAGTTTGTTCTGGCAAAATGATTTAAATAGAAAAAGAATACATAAAAAGAAGTAAAGAAGAAATTACACAAGGCTGTGTGAAGAAGTGAAGCGATAAAGGGCGACAGTGACCAGAGAGTGAATACACATTTTAGAACACCTGATAATCTGTGTGAAAAATCACATTAAACAGTTAGACATAATTTCAAACAACACCAATATTGCTTTAAATAGCTGCTTTGCATTGAAAGCTGAAAAATATGGACTCCTTATACAGAGTTTTGGACTGAGTGAAACCATTAACTCTCCCAAGGCTGATTCTGTGTGATTAGCGTCAGTCTGTATTTATCAGAGCTCCCTCTGGGGAACGAGAGCAACAGCTGCTTCAGTTCTGAGGAATCTAGTTGAGATTGAGGAGATCAAGACAGTCTCAACTCCACAAGGGACATTTTCAAGATAACACATGACAC
The DNA here is from genome assembly GCF_014851395.1 of Micropterus salmoides. NCBI lineage: Eukaryota > Metazoa > Chordata > Actinopteri > Centrarchiformes > Centrarchidae > Micropterus > Micropterus salmoides. Next base: position 9,990,222 of record NW_024040041.1, on the reverse strand, counting down.
ACACACCCTGCCACATACAGATAATAGTTGGTTACTTAATGGTGCATCGTATTTGAATTGGGCAGTGTGTAGAAAGACAGAATGAAGAGTAGGCTACTGTAAAAATGAAAAAAAAAAGATATTACAAGACAAATGGACTACACTGTCTCTGCGTGTCAATGGTTTTAATTTAAGATGCCTTACTCATCCCAGTCCCCATCAGGCGCACTGAGAGAAAGCAATTGATGGTTAAGAGCAGAGGCAGGGTGGGATGAAAATCGAGGTGAGGGAGGGCGGAGGGATGGAGAAGATGGATCGAGTGATGGGGTGGGGAGAGGAGATGGTTTCAGCCTGAGTGACGGCATTCCAAGGAAACCCTAAATGGATGGAGGGAGAGTGAAGAATTCCCAGATCTCGTGCTGCCAGGCAGATTGGAGGGATGAGACCTCGGGGTGATGGCTGGTTTTAGAGTTGTGACCATATCGGGAAGGAGAAGGCCTGATATATAACTGCATGGCCTCAGCTCATGCACCCATATTCATCCTGAGCGTACCTCCTCCTCCTGCATTGGTGAGTCAAATATTGGATACTGCTTACCTGACAGCAAATGTCCCTTCTTTAACTATAATTAACACATTAATTTCTGCTGTATCTCCGTTGCTCAGTCTCTCTCTGCAGCAGCCAGTGGGTGACGAGTTGGTCAGTTGTTTGGTGTACGTTGGTGGCAGCAGCAGCAGCAGCAGCAGCAGCAGCCATGCCGGGTGCATATAAAGGGGAGTGCGGGGACGATGTGGACCCCATGCCGTTCCTGGTTCCCTCAGAGAAGGAGCGCCTGGATGCTATGAATAAACCATATGACATCAAGCGCTCCTGCTGGGTCAAAGATGAGAAGGAGGCTTTCATTGCTGGGGAAATTCAGTCTGAAGATGGGGACAAAATCACCATCAAGACCACCAAGAACACCGTAAGACCAGCGCCATTTTGTCTTAAAGGTTTAGGTTACATTTAGGAAGTAAAAATGAGCTGATTCATGTAAATGATCATAATAATCATGATGATGAAATGACTGACTGAGTGATTATCCTTTCTGATCAGACTGTGACTGTGAGGAGGGATGATGTTCACCAGATGAACCCTCCTAAGTTCTACCAAGCCAGCGACATGGCCAACCTCACTTTCCTTAACGAGGCCAGTGTCATGGAAAACCTGCGCAGCCGCTACGTCAGCATGAGGATCTATGTAAGCCTGTTAATCAAGAGTGAAGACCCTGCAGTAACACACAAACCTAGTACTCCAAACCATGTCCACATGACATGTGAAGGACAGTAGAAAAAATGTCTTTTGTGCCCCAATGTTACTATGTTGTTATTGCACGTTTCAGCTTTGTAAGAGCACTACACCCATTTTACACTTAAAGACTTTGCTCGTCCTGGCGAGTACCACTCTGCCTGTGAAAACAGCTGTATAATATCTTCTGTGGCTCTGGACGAACTTTCTCCAAGTCTTAGAAAATAACCCTGATGATGTCATAATGATGACCACATTTGTGCTCCCATTAGCAAAATTGTCATTTCATCCTGCTGCATCCTTAAAACCTCTTTATATGTTCCTTTCCACTTCTAGACCTACTCGGGCCTCTTCTGTGTGACGATCAACCCATACAAATGGCTGCCCATCTATGGCGCTAAAGTGGCCCATTTGTACAAGGGGAAGAAACGCAATGAAGTTCCTCCTCACCTCTTCTCCATCTCTGACAACGCCTACCACGACATGTTGATGGGTGAGGAGAGGGCGGTGGTGGGGTGTCGAGAACAAAACATTGGACTTTAAGAGAGATTTTGAAAAAGACAGAGTGGGGCTTTGATGACTAGAGGAAAGGACATTTGAACCAGTCATAGGTCATTAATGGGTGAGCGGAGGGAGGTATGGTTAGCAAAGAGGAGACATAAGCATGCCGGAGGTATGTGGTGATGTGGGATCACCCCCTCATGAAAAGTTGCTCAAGGTCATTACACAGTTCTTTATGTGGAAAGAGGGAGTGGGGCAGTTGCTGGAGGTACGTAATCGGTGTGGCGTGTGATGATTTGTTCCGGGAGTAGAAAAATATTTGAAGCCATTATATGGCATCAGGGGAGAGCTGACATCTGTTTGTGTTGTTGGCACCGCTGACAGAGAACATCAACAGCCCTCTGATGTGCTCAGAGGGAAATCAGCAGTAATTATCCTCGTCTCTCTCACACTCTCTCTGTTTCTCTCCTCTCCTCTATGTGTGTGTCTCATCATCGCAGAGCATGAGAACCAGTCTATGCTGATCACGTAAGGACAACATGTTTGTTTTTATAAATGATTTAGGCCTATATGCTGTAGCCTGCATGTCTCACTATTAGTAATTCTTTATTTGTTTCTCTCCCCCAGTGGAGAATCTGGTGCTGGCAAGACTGAAAACACTAAGAAGGTCATCCAGTACTTTGCCAATGTTGGAGCTTCTGGGAGCAAAGCTGCCGACACCAAGGCAAGTGTGTCTTTGTGTTTGCTTAATATTATTTTATTATTTATTATTTTGACAAAGACATTTAAATGTGTCTCCTCTCCTCTCAGGGCTCCCTGGAGGACCAGATCATTCAGGCTAACCCAGTGCTAGAGGCATTCGGCAACGCCAAGACCATCAGGAACAACAACTCCTCACGCTTTGTAGGGACACATACAAAAATATTTGATCATTCTTTTACATCACCAAATGCCAAATGAAATAATTCATGTCCACATGAAATGAAATGAAAATTGTTGAAAAATTACAATAAAAGCACAATCACCAAATCTGTGAGAATAACATTTATGTGTCGTTTTAGGGGAAGTTCATACGCATCCACTTTGGACCAACAGCTAAGCTGGCTGGTGCTGACATTGAGAGCTGTGAGTGGATTTCTTTTACAATTTTTCTCAGTTGCTTACACACTTTTCTGAAGGTATGGCTCAGTTTCTTATAACCCTAAACACAAATACAAAAACTCAGAACTCCCCAAATCTCTTGCAACAGCAAACGCTGCATTCAAAACAATGTTATGTCCTCTCAAAATGAAAATTCAAACCATCTCTCTAATCTCTAAGAACTAACTGAACACTGATGTGCTCAATGGGAAACACTATGATTAGCGGAAAACACTTATCAGTAGGCCTTTCGTATTTTCAGTGTCACACTATTTACTGTACGTACAGTAATGCGTTGTTAACTGTTATGTTTACTCAATTATAAAACACAAATACAAGAATAGAATGTATTTTATTCTGAAATACTGTGTATACATCTAAGGAAACTGTTGGATTTGTAAGGTTGTTCTTCAAAAAGAACAAACAATAGAAAAACGAAAACAAGCCTTTGCATCATACTGCATCATGGTTTGCAGAAGAGGTAAAATAGGGATTGTGGTCATAGACCTTCCATCTCCAGATAGTAAATACTGTAAACACTGTGTAGGTAGAAATGCACACATACAGTAAAACATACTGTACTACAGTAATCTTTAAGTACTGCATTGATATGCAGTACTACAATACTGTAATGAGAGTAGATTCTCATTTTGGAAAGTCCGGACGATGGATGCTGCTGTGAACATGCTCCAGTTTGGTTGTACTCTCTGCAGCCTCCCTCATTGTTAGACCATGCAGGCCCGAATCTCATCAGAGATAATTGCTCTCCTTGGTCTTCCTCTTCCTCATCCTTCTCCTCTTCCTCTCACTCTCTCCTTTGTTGGCATCTTTTGCTCCAAAACAGAAGAGCTTGCATGTGGCCCTTTTACAGTGTTGCTAAAGCTTTGATCGCTTATTTACCAAATGTCCAACATGTGTGAGGAGTCAGAGTGGACAGCATAAATTTAAAGTTTAGCATTTTGAATGTCAGCGTGTTCCATGTGAACAAAAGAGATTTTATCATGAATATTGTGCCAAATGTAGAGAACTGTGTGCAGTGTTTTGAAAAAAGTGTGGTTTAGAACTGCAGTCTGAGTGAGCTTGTATTTTATCTGAATTGGTTCAGGGGGTTGATACATGAATTACAGTTTGTGATCATTTTGCCTCAAGAACCAGTGTTAGTATTTAAAAAACTAAGAACAACATTACTTATGTCACTTACAAAGTGTACCTTGGTAAAATACCAAGTCTTTGTTTTTATATGCTATGTTTTATGAAATATAGATATTATGTAGAGACAATGAATGGTATATAATTAGCATCCTTAAATATCCTTGTTGTGTCTGCTGTGTTTTTTCTGTCTGTCAGATCTGCTTGAGAAATCAAGAGTGATTTCGCAGCAAGCTGCTGAGAGAGGATACCACATCTTCTACCAACTCCTGTCTGGGAGGAAGCCAGAACTCATAGGTGAGACGGATAAAGCAGCAATGTCACCAGTCAATATGGAATTAAAGAGAACGGAAGCAGAATTGAAGGATCCTCATCAGCTCTGTGAAAGTGTTTTCCCTGTGTTTCCTTTTCTTTGTAACACCAAAAATATTTTCTCACATCTGCATTTGGCAAAGGAAGAAAACTGATAAAGGACAATTTAAAATGAAATGTTTTACATATGAAGATGACACACATATTTCCATGGATGTCACAAAATGTGTTAAATGGAGATTGAACAAGGCCATATTGAGAGTAGATTTCTGACCTATTCATATTTGAGTCGAGTCAAATCCAGTACAGTGTTGCCAGATGACAATTCTTCAATAAACCTGCAATCAATAACAGTCTAATTCAGTGATTTCTCAGGGTAGCACATCTAATTTGAAGAAACAGATATTCACATATTGTCTCAGCAGTAACACCTGAACACATGTTGTTATGTGAAAACTCATCGCAAACCAGCAGAGAAGTTTAAGCTGTTTGGCTAAAAGGATAAATGTTATTACTTTTAAATGTTGTTAAAAGTAATGCCCCAATGGTTAGAATAGAAAGCTTAAAGTAGTGAATAAATGGTTGAAATAACATTGCAAACTTCACCAAACTCACCTAAATATTGACAGTTCAATTGTATGAAAAATATTGTAATATGTAATCAGTAGAGTTGAATATCATCCACTTGGAACATGACACGTGGTGTTTATAAAGTGGTATTTGAGTTCATCTGACAGAGCTTGAGGGGGTACAGACACAAAAGCTTGGGAAACACAGGTGATGATACATTCTGTTGATTAATAATACGCAGTATCAACCAACACAATTGATTGTCTTATTATCCTGTTTATTATCTATGTCTTCCAGAGGCTCTGCTGCTGAGCCCAGACCCCAAACAGTATGTGTGGGTGTGTCAGGGAGTCACTGTGGTGGACAACATGGATGATGGGGAAGAGCTGCTGCTCACTGATGTGAGTTCAGAGTTATTCACGCTGTGCTGTGATTTGAAGTCAGTAAAAAAGGCTGGCACACTTCTTTGCATGACCAGTAAGAAAAGGAAATGCATTAGCCTGTTGATGGTGCTGTTGCTTCTCTTTGGTTAACTCTGATCTCTCTCTGTATGTGCTTGTGTGTCCACAGGAAGCCTTTGATGTCCTGGGCTTCACTCCGGAGGAGAAGATGAGCGTGTACAAGCTGACTGGAGGCATAATGCACTTCGGCAACATGAAGTTCAAACAGAAAGCCAGAGAGGAACAGGCTGATGTGGATTCCACTGAGGGTATAAAAAGTCCACCTCTCTCTCCCTCTTTGGCATTTTTTTCTCCATCTTTCTACATGCCTCTTTATTGCCTCATTCTACCATGTCCATCTGGCCCAGTTCTCAGTCCTTTTTCCTCTCAAAGCCTACCCTCTCATTCTGGTGTAACAGCTCATATTTTTTCAAACTCTATATGTTGCTTTTTTCTTTCATCAGTCCCAATCTCACTGTTCTGGCCCATTTGTTTTCATTATTCCCTTGTCTCCTCTCTCCTTCCCTTCCTTAAGTGGCTGACAAAGTTGCCCACCTCATGGCCATCAACTCTGGGGAGCTGCAGAAGGGCATAACACGTCCTAGGGTCAAGGTTGGCAACGAGTTTGTGACCAAAGGTATTGCAAAGATATTGTTTAGATGTTTCAAATTTTCCAGCAAACAGAGACTATTAAACGAGGATAGACAATGCACTCGTCCACAGTTACAATTTTTGAACTGAATGTCAGGTCAGAACCAGGACCAGTGCTTGTACTCCATCGGCGCTCTGGCAAAGGCCATCTATGACCGCATGTTCAAGTGGATGGTGACCCGCATCAACAAGACCCTGGACACCAAGATGCAGCGGCAGTACTTCATAGGAGTGCTGGACATTGCTGGGTTTGAGATCTTTCAGGTGAGAGTTTGTTTGTGAGATTGTGATCACGTCTTATCTGCTGCATTATTTGTCAGGTTATCTCCCCTTATCCTCCCGCATTGTTGTTGATCCAACACATGTCTTTCACCTCCAGCTCAACAGCTTCGAGCAGCTGTGTATCAACTTCACCAACGAGAAGCTGCAGCAGTTCTTCAACCACCACATGTTTGTGCTGGAGCAGGAAGAGTACAAGAAGGAGGGCATCGACTGGGTCTTCATTGACTTCGGCCTGGACCTGCAGGCCTGCATCGACCTGCTGGAGAGGGTAACACCCACACACACACACACACACACAGTCAGCATAAAGCGCACAAGCGTGGACATGCTGTATATGGCATATCGCATATCGAGAACACTGTATTTCTTCTATTTCCACCTCCCTCTCTCCGTCTCCTCTCTAGCCTATGGGTATTTTCTCAATACTGGAGGAGCAGTGTGTGTTTCCAAAGGCGACAGATGCGACCTTCAAAGCGGCTCTGTATGACAACCACCTGGGCAAGTCCTCCAACTTCCTTAAGCCAAAAGGGGGGAAGAAAGGACCCGAGGCCCACTTTGAACTGGTGCACTATGCCGGCACTGTGAGTACTGGATTGCTGCAGCATTTGATATAGAGATACACAAATTCCCCCATAGGGACGGGGCAGGATGTGTGTGTGTTTGTGTTAAGATAAAGCAGTTAGGAAACAAGCATAAATGTGCACAGCCTTAGCTTGACCTTGTGTCTCTTTCAGCTGAAAAACAGTGCCATTGCTTCTTCTAAACATCTGCAATTTGGAGTACAATTATAAATAGTGTACCTCTGTCTACAAAGTCATTCAAATGTCTGAATGTAAAGCAGGATGTTTAACTTAAGTGTGTACATAGGTGCAGTTAAGCCTTTTTTTGTCTCTCACAGGTGGGCTACAACATCGCTGGCTGGCTGGAGAAGAACAAAGACCCTCTGAATGAGACGGTGGTGGGGCTCTTCCAGAAGTCCTCCATGCCTCTGCTGGCTCTTCTCTTCAAAGAGGAGGAGGCCGCCGCAGGAACCAAGAAACAGAAGAAAGGGTCTTCTTTTCAAACCGTCTCCAACTTCTACAGGGTAATTTACACAGACGCACTGGGCAAATGAGCATACTCCCCAAAATGTGACACTACTGCTTTAAAGTAATCATTCAGTCAAAGCCTAATGTAGAGCGACTCAAGTCTTAAGCAAAACTGAAATGGGGAACAAGCATCCAAGCTGTCCTGATTTAGTAGCTACAAGTGAAGACATTCAGAAAACAAAGAACTCTGCAACTCTCACAACATGCTCACAGTCTCACAGGTGTCCTTTAACTGTTTATGCGCAACAGGAACAACTGAACAAGCTCATGAGCACCCTGCGAAGCACTGCTCCCCACTTTGTCCGCTGCATTGTGCCCAACGAGTTCAAGAAGTCAGGTGAGTGGGTGGAGAGTGTGCGTCAATGGTGTGTTCTGAAGGGTTGTCGTATTGTCAGAATCTTAAAGATGCTGTTTGTATTTGAGGCACACCCTCTCTCAGTCTCAAATGTGTATTCACTATCCACTGGAAATTCTTGGTGCTGATAATCACATTTTCCCTCTTTCATGCTGTAAAGGTGTGACAGATAACCATCTGATCCTGCACCAGTTAGCTTGTAACGGCGTGCTAGAGGGCATCCGTATCTGCAGGAAAGGATTCCCCAACAGACTACAGTACCCAGAATTCAAACAAAGGTCTTACTCCTATTCTTTCTGTTTTTATCTTCATTATCCCAGCAGTCACCTCCAAGTTTATTCAACTGAAGTCACACCTCACCTTTCCTAATGTCTCCTAGGTACTATATCCTCAACCCCTCTGTCATCCCTAAGGGCTTCGTTGACAACAAGAAGGCCTCTGAGCTCATCCTAAGTTCAGTTGGCCTGGATAATATGGAGTACCGCATCGGCCACACCAAGGTACACCGCTGTTATAATCAGCCATATCTAAAGCAGAGCACATTTAAATTATATCTCTAATTGAACAAATACATATCAAAATAATGTTGATAATAACTTCAATATATTAGAATTTATGACTCCACATATAATTGCCAGCATATGCCAACATATTCTCTTAAAAGATGATTTCCTGCATTCACTTATATGATAATTATTTGACAACATGTTTAAAAGTGGCAATAATTGGTAAATTTCCAATTATATTCAAAATATGGCAAATATAAATATATTTCACACTACTTTGCAAACAGAGTGTATGTCAATATATTACATCTCTACATGTAACATATAACAGTCTTCTGGACATATTTTGCTTCATCAGTTTGTAAATACAATTATTATCATTTTGTAAATACATCTACTCTGGTGGAAAAGCCTTACTTGAAGTTAATTTAGTACCTTTTTAACTACAATAACTGGGAAACTAGTTAGTTGGTCGACAATTAAAAAAACATGCAGTTGTGTTTTGAAGAAGTTGAATCCCTTTTTGAACACGGTCTCTTCTGTTGATTGGTGTGTGTAATCTACTATGAACTGTGTGTGTTAACAAGTGAGGGCATAAAAAGACTAAATCAAATAAAAGCCTTTAATCCAGTTTTTTCTTCAGTGTTCCCCCTTTTTTCACTCAGCCCTCCTGTTCTTCCATCTTTCACCTGTCTCTGTTTTCCTCTGCAGGTATTTTTCCGTGCAGGTGTCCTGGCAAAGCTGGAGGACATGCGTGACGAGCGGCTGGCAAAGATCATCACCATGCTGCAGGCTCAACTCAGAGGAACTCTAATGAGGGTCGAGTTTAAGAAGATGGTGGACAGACGGTCAGTGTGTACCTGTTGTTCCTGTGTGCACATGCATGAGATGTGTTTTTCTTTAAGACAGCTGGGTCAGAGAGATGGAGCATATTTTTGTTTGTTGACATGACTACTCCGTGCATGTTTGTGAGGACTAACAGTTTTTCTGCATTAATGTGTGTGTGTGATGCAGAATTGCATTGATGGCCATCCAGCGCAACGTGAGGAAGTTCCTTCAATTACGCTTCTGGGGCTGGTGGAAACTCTACACCAAGGTAAAAGGCTGATTTTTTTAAACCTCATGTCAAATAAGTTAAGGTAAGATCAGCTATGATCTTCACTATCACCTTCATATCATATTTCCTGCCTTGGCTCCTGCAGGTGAAGCCTCTGCTGATGGTCGCCCGTCAGGAGGAGACCTTCAAGGCTAAGGAAGAGGAGCTGAGGATGGCAGTGGAGAGAGTTAAAGAGCTGGAGGGCAAGATCAAAGATCTGGAGGGGAAGATGGCCACTCTTTCACAGGAGAAAAATGACCTCGCCCTGGCGCTGGCTGCAGTAAGTACGCATCCGCACACAGTAGTTTAGTCAGCTGATGTGTTTTTGTATTTATGTTACATTCAGGTGTTAAAGAGCTCGGTGTATGTCCTTGTAGGCCAAAATACTTCTACTGGCTTCCAGCAAGCAGTCAGAGGAAACCTGCATAAAATCCCCTGCTTCTCTTGTTTATTTGATGTTCTTTGGTGTAAAGGACCACAGAAATCTCTTAGCCCCAGTTTGTACCTCTCATGGATTACCATTACATTCCAGCCACAGTGCCAAGAATCAGCTTTCCAGAAAATTAAATATAATAATTTTTGATAAACGCAGAAGGTCATGAAAATACACTTAGGCCTACCGCTGCTCTGACAGCATTTCCAGAATCCTTAAAGACTCTACTAACCATCTATTGAAACCATTTTCATCTTCTGCACAACAAAGAAAGATCTTTTAATTCACTCCTAAAACAAAGATGTAGCTGGATGTTACATATGCTCAGTTGACTGTATGTCATGAATCATAATTAAAGTTCAGTTATAATTGTCTATATTAATGACATTACAGTATTTAATATATTCATACAAAAAACATTTTCATATTTTCTTATGTTGTACAAAATAAGCAATGATATAATGATATAAGTGTATTTAGCTGGAAAGAAAATAAAGTCGCAACATGTGAAAAGGGTTTAATATTGTAAAATAATCTTGTCTTTGAGCTGAAGGAAATACTTTCAGAACGGTAATGGTACAGATTTTGATTTTAATACACCGGTGACACAGACTGTGGCTATGAAATCTCATGATTAATATGCAGAACACTTACCTTTTGTTGTCTTTTGGCTTCACTACTGTTCAGAAATGGCTCATAAACTTTCCCCTGTCATTGCACGTGTATAGTTATAAACACACAAAGACACACAACATGCTAACATACAGGTGCATCTAAAAAAAATTTAATTCCAAGACTGAGAGATTAAAGGCTCAAGAAACCTTTACAGGTGTTTTGAGTTAATTAGCTAATTAGAGCTATTCTTAGGTCAACATTTTTGTAGGCCTATTATAAAATTTATTAATTCAACTTCAATTTTTAAAAGTCTTGAAATATTTATTGTGTACATTGTGTACTTTTTGTACAATTAAATTATGGGGAAAATTGAACTTTTCCACAACATTCTATTTGCACCTGTATACACACATTATGTCCTTGTCTTTCCACAGGAGCAGGACACGCTAGGTGATGCTGAGGAGCGCTGTACCCAGCTGATGCACCAAAAGGTCCAGCTGGAAGAGTCATTGCAGGTAATGTGTTGGATACATTCCATTTCATATATGTATTCACCTCTTTTATATTCAGCCGTAGAAAACCACCTGGGCCTGTATGACATTGTCTTATAATACAGTAATTACAAGTAATGTTGCCAACAATCTCGAAGAATTAAGTGATGGCTGACAATGTTACTTTAATGTTTATTGCATATCACCAGGTGTTCTCATTATGAATCTGTGATATGTCCTTTCGGAGGGTTATATGTCTTGGAAACAGCTGAAAAACTGTCCTGTGTCGTAGGATCTGCGTGAGCGCCTGGAGGAAGAAGAAGGCAACACAGCCTCCCTCCACGGCCAGAGGAGGCAGCTGGAGGGGGAACTGACAGAGCTCAAGAGAGACCTGGAATCTCTGGAGTCCACACTGGCCAAGACTGAGAAGGAGAAACAGGTAGAGGGGAGGAGGACGAAGCCGAGGAGAGAGGAAATGAAGTGCAGCAGCTGTGGAGATTTCACTAAATATTGTCTGGATCAGACACAAAGTCAGGAAATTAGATTAAAAAAAATAATATTTAGAGTTGATCACTGAATTCTGCTAAATGGTGTGTTTAGGGTCTGGACTACAAGGTGCGAACTCTGACAGGCGACCTGAGTCAGCGAGACGACCACATCGCCAATCTGCAGAAAGAAAAGAGAGCTCTAGAGGAACTGCAACAGGTAGACAAACATGGACATGCACACATGACAACATGCATGCACATAAACTAATATTTGAACACACATTTTTAATGCTTATGAGTTTAATAGTGACCACGATGTACATATATTTTATACTTTAATCAGAGAACTCTGGAGGATCTTCAAACAGAAGAAGACAAAGTTAACCATCTGACCAAGACCAACAGCAAGCTAAACAGCCAAGTGAATGAGGTACAATTCACCTTCACAGAAAGACCTGAAAGACACATATAGATTATGTACCCAGAGTTAGTGCCTTTATGATGTTTGGATGTTTGTGTTTGTGTGATGTGTAGCTGGAGGACAGCTGGGAGCAGGAGAAGAAGATACGGGCGGAGGTGGAGAAAGCGAGGAGGAAGGCAGAGGGAGACCTGAAGTTGACCATAGAGAACCTGAATGAGATGGAGAACGCCAAGCTCGACCTGGAGGAGGTTATCAAGAAGTGAGAGACAAAGGACACACACACACACACACACACACACACACACACACACAGTGAAGCTGACAATTTCATTAAAGCTTTAAAAGTATCTTGATGTCGGACTTCCTCTGTACATTTAACATACAAAACCAACTCTTATACAGCACAGTGGTAACACATCTGTAGTCCTGCTGGACCCTGATCTCCCCCCTGCTGTGTGTGTGTGTGTGTGTGTGTGTTTGCTGTGTGTTCATTCAGGAGAGACTTTGAGATCAACAACATGAATTCGAAGCTCGAGGACGAACAGGCTCTCAGCTCCATGCTCAGTCGCAAGCTCAAAGAGCACCAGGTTTGTGGTTAGAGGCGCAGGAGTCTGCAAGATTTGAATCTCATCTAAGTGAAGCACTATGCAGTGTAGCAAGCACTATGCCAAGCTGATTTCAGTAGTTCCTCCTTCTGTTGTTTAATGTGTTTGTCAGTGAGGTCAACTGGCTAGAAGGTAACCAGCTATTAAGATCTCCATCTAAGGTTCTTAGATATAAGCAGTCTTTGTAGATGTTGTTCCTGCAAACACTGAGGTAAATTTGATGGAAATGTTGGTCAACACTTGACTGCCATGATATTTTATAAAAATATTCATGGTCCCCAGTCCTACTGATTTCACCTGTAGTGCCACCATCATGTCAAGTTTTAAATTTTTCTTTGGTTTGTGACTTAAAACATACAAAACTAATTACACTGCAACCTCAGCTCTACTTTGCATTTAGTGCTAATTAGTAAATGTAGCACACTAAACTAAGATGGTGAACATTATACCTTCAACTTCACCTCTATTTAAAGTGCACATCACCCAGAGAGTCTCTATACACTTTGCAAGACAGTAAACAACAACAGACATGAAAACACACAATATTAAATGTAAAAGTACACATGCATGCACACTCACACGCACGCTTACACAGGTAATAATGTTAATATGACAACAAGTTTACCTGCAAACATCAGCATGTTAGCTTGCTGACAATGCCACTAGCATTGTGGTCGACTCTTGTTATGTAAAGTACTAATTTACATGTTAAATTAACTTAGTTTTACATATATGAGACCTCCTGAGGATTGAACAAGAGCACTCTTTTATTCACTATATATTGGAATTGTTGTCATACGACTGATCACATTTCCCACTTTTTATTTAGGGGCGATTGATTAATTTATTGTAGTGTTTGCAAATAGCTGTGACGTGGTGACTGTTGCATAAGGTCAGTAGACTGAGAAGAAAAGGATTGTGGGTAAATGAGAGATGAGTATATGGACGAAAGGGGCAGAGCAGTGAGAAAATATGGTTAGGAAATGAGGAGCTGAAGAAGTAAACGAAGATGATAAATGGTCTGGTTTATTCATTCCTTTCAGGGCCGCATCGAGGAGCTGGAGGAGGAGCTGGAAGCTGAAAGAGCAATGAGAGCCAAGGTACAGATTAAATCTGCAGCAATTTTGTTTCAGCTATAACAGGCTACTTTAGTTCAAACCTCATACATAACTGCAGCACAATTATGTATTCACATGTTGAAGCAAGCAGACAGGAGGGATATTACTTACTGAAGTTAGAGATTAAAGGTGGTTCTCTGTCTGTTCTCTGCAAGGTGGAGAAGCAGAGGGCAGAGCTATCACGAGACCTGGAGGACCTCAGTGATAGGCTGGAAGAGGCAGGAGGAGCCACCGTCGCCCAGGTGAGAGTGACTGACAGCCGTCAATCAATCAGAGGGGATTTGGCCATTTTTGTGTTGGCTGGGAAAACTTTGACCCCTATAATGTCATCGGCGGCTGACCCTTCAGATCGAGCAGAACAGGAAGCGGGAGGCCGACCTGCTGAAGCTGAGGAGAGAGCTGGAGGAGGCAGCGCTCCAATCGGAGGCCACGGCGGCGGGGCTGAGGAAGAAGCACTCAGACGCGATGGCAGAGCTGGGCGAGCAGCTGGAGAACCTCACCAGGCTGAAAGTGAAGCTGGAGAAGGACAAACAGAGCATGAAGGCTGAGATCGAAGACCTCAACGTCACCATGGAGGCCACTCAGAAAGCAAAGGTACGGTGCTGTGTGGATACTCTAATGTGACAGACTCAAACAAACCCTACATGAATATAAACTCAGCACACAGTTCTGCTTTTGAATCTGTGTGTATGTGGGCACTTACATGTGTAGTTGAACTCTGAGGCCCACGCTCATAAGCTGGAGGACAACCTGGCAGAGGCCAACGCTCGCCTGGCTGAGATGGAACGCACTCAAACTGAGCTCAACACTGCCAAAATCCATCTGACTGGTGAGAACACGCACACGCACACGCACACAAACACACACACACACACACACACACACACAAACACACACAGCTGTGTTTCACATTACTTTGACCTACATCATTGCCTGGATACTTATCCTACCCCTAACCAGTACTTGCCTAAACTTCCTGGAGGTTTTCTTACAGTCTGTTCCTATGTTGTGTGTGTGTGTGCGTGTGTGTGTGTGTAGCGGAGAACAATGACCTGAGCAGGGAGTTGGAGGATGTGCAGAGTAAGCTGACCCAGGTGACCAGGCTGAAGGCCTCCCTCACCTCGCAGATCGACGAGCTCAAGCGTCAGGTGGACGAGGAGAACAAGGTACAAGTCGCCGCAAGCACACACACACACACACACACACACACACACACAACCACACACACACACACAAGTAAAAGTATAAGAAGGAATGTGTAATATTTAGACACATTTTCACAAGTGAGAGCTGCCCAACTGTTAGACACTTGGGAATTACAATAGGTGCCTTGCACATGGGCACGTCAGCCGGCTTTCTCTGACCTTTAGGTGACTATCTGTCTTTTCTTTTTGTCTCTGTAGTCCAAAGCTTGCCTTTACAATGATTTTCAGAGCTCCAATAAAACTCTCTCTCACACACTCTCCCTCTGCAGGGTCGTAACACTGCGGTGGTGGCCCTGGCCAATGCCCGTCATGACCTCTCCCTGCTGAAGGAGCAGCTGGAGGAGGAGTCAGAAGGCCGCGGGGAGCTGCAGCGCCTCGTCTCCAAGCTCAACGCTGACGTCACCTCCTGGAGGAGCAAGTATGAGACGGATGCCATCCACCGTACCGAGGAGCTGGAGGAGACCAAGTATGTTGAATTGAGCCAAATAAATACAGCGACTAAGGGTGTAAATCAAAGTGGAGTCAAAAGTTTGATATGTCAGCCTTGTATGTGTATAAATGAAATGTGGGTGTTGTCTCGATACTTTTTAATTTAATCCCACGATTGCCTGTCCCTCTCTTTCTCTCTCTCTCTCCCTCCACCCACCAGGCGCAAACTTGCAGTGCGTCTCCAGGAGGCTGAGGAGGCAGCGGAGGCGGCCCAAGCCAGAGCTGCCAGCCTGGAAAAGGCCAAGCAGAGGCTGCAGGGAGAGGTGGAGGACCTCACCATAGACCTGGAGAGGGTAAAACACACATACACACACACACACATACACACACACACACAAATGATTGTGGTTTCAGGTTTCTGTAGAATAGTACTGGATGTGAAATCTTGTTTGTTTAACTGATTTATTAACTACTCGCTCCATGTATTACTTGGAAAATAATGTATTCAATCAATTCTTTACGTGTATCTATCTATCAGTATCTGTGTATCAGTAAAAAAAACTGTATAACGGATTAATTCACTAAGCTGTGAATTGTACTCCATAAACGTGCTGGCTGAATAAACATACTTGTCTGTGAGCGTGCAGATATAATCTAAGGTCACAAATATATGTGTCTATTTTCTGTCTGTCTGCGTCTGTGTGTCTAGTCCAATGCAGCAGCAGCAGCTCTGGATAAGAAGCAGCGGGTTTTCGACAAGCTGGCGGCCGAGTGGAGCCAGAAGAACGAGGAGCTGCAACTTGAGCTGGACAACAGCCAGAAGGAGAGCCGCTCATACATGACGGAGCTCTACAAGCTGAAGACGGCCTACGAGGAGAGCCAGGATCAGATAGAGGCCATCCGCAAGGAAAACAAAATCCTCTCAGGTAACCTCTAACTGCTGCAGATACTGCGGTGCAGTAGAGTCTGATGGTGCCTAGTGTGTGTTAGAGGAGATGATATTCTAAAAAGGCGTCAAGCAGGATGATAAAATATGATTACATGTGTATCCTCTTGCCATGGTTTCTTGACAACGTGCCCTCTCTCCACAGAGGAGATCAAGGAGTTGGTGGACCAGCTTGGGGAAGGAGGCCGCAGCGTCCACGAGCTGCAGAAGGCGAAGAAGAAACTGGAGGTGGAGAAGGAGGAGCTGCATCTGGCTCTGGAGGAGGCCGAATCTTCACTAGAGGTACAAAGATCCTTTTTTGGCTAAGACAGTCAAGTTTAGGTATTTTAATTTTTTGTTTTGAAAATTATTCAGACAGTCATAAATGCCTGCAGTGGTAGTGGCAAAGAACACAGAATTTAGGCCTTCAGAGATTTTGTGATGGATTTGATGGAGCAAACAAAGGACTTTTGCTTCTGTCCATAGTACAGTCCATTCTACCAGTTGTTAAAGTGTGTGTGTGCGTGTGTGTCCAGGTGGAGGAAGGTAAGCTGGTACGAGTACAGCTGGAGCTCGCTCAGGTCAAGGCCGACATCGACCGCAGAATCCATGAAAAGGAGGAGGAGTTTGAAGTCACCAGGTTAGAGAACAGACACTCGTGTAACATGCAAGAACAAGCACACGTGAAGAAACTGTTCTTAATTAACATGCCTGGTAAAATAAAGGTATTGTAAAATTAAATTAAAAAAATAGTGTGTACACATATATGCACTCACACAAAGACAAAACATAAACCATACAAATTGTGTCAAACACAGAAAAGGGTCAAACCTTTACATCACAGAAATGTTTTCAGGCTCTTTCAATAAAGTAAAAATGTTTTCACTATCTTAGGGACTGTACGAAAATTACTGGGTGGACTTTTTAGCTAGAACCTTTCCCAGATTTATTAATAAGCATTACATTTCTCAGCTCAACTCTGATTTCAAGCTTAAAACTGGGGTAGGCAACGTTAAAGAACTAGCAAGACACAGCTAGATTTTGAAAGTATCCAACTGAAAGAATACCACCACCTCCCGTCAGGCTTCCCTCCAAAACCCGTCCCCCAGAACCCATCTTCATGCAAAGTAAGAGCACGGGCAGAGTGTACACATGTAGGCAGGTAGGCGGGGAGGCAGGGAGGCCAGCTAATGATTTTATTTAAACCGAAGAAACACATGATTGTTGACCACTGCAAATGGCAAACAACACCCATGATGCACACACAACACGATTTTGATTTAAGTATTTTGATGTAACTATTCAATATTTTCTGTACAGTGAAATCCGCCCCAACACATCCTCACTTACACAAAAAACAAAATCAGAGACAAAAACATAACCCTCCCACCTCCTGGACCCACCTCTCTCCTAAAACTTATCATATAGTCCCTTAAAGCGAGCCCCCACAGTCCAAAATAATGACTTTGCTTCAATCTGTCAATTTTCAGATTTCAAGTTATTTTGCAACTATTGTTACCATACTTTCATAAAATGTACAAAACAATCTTGAATAATATATATAAACATACCAAGTTTATCATCTTCAGATTGTGTACATTTCATCATTGTTCCCACTTTCCAAGTAAAAGTTTGACCGGCCTTTTTAAAGTTATACAAGTTACATATTGAATCATATATCATTTGAAAATTTGTTTTCTAGAGCACAATTTTAGCTAGTCCATATATCATATATCTATAAGAGATGTGTTCATGTGACAAACAGTAATTTTAGTGTGTTTCTATTGCGTTAGCTAATCTTTAACAGCCGTTTTCACAAAATTGGATGTTTCCTGTACACGAAGTCATATTCCTGGCTCTTCAAAGCACTTAGAGAATCATAATATTACACACTGATTCTTGAATGTTAAAGCAAGACATTTACAGAGTGTTTCTAAATATCGTTTATCGTTCTCACTTTCTCTGTAAAATTGTGGAAAAAAAGGGTCCGTCACGCAGATGACCATGAAATCCATGAAAAAACAATATTTTCATAAACTGTTCAGTAAATGTCTGGCCATTTGGTATATTATCACAATAAAACCAAAACAATTGTACTGAGACTTGTCAATGTGCTCAAAAATGGATTTGTGTGATCTGCAAATTAGCAAATATTACCTCATATATTACCTAATTTGCACAATTAAGTATATTTGCTTATATTTAAGTTTTAGAAAAAACTTTAATATAAAATGTGACTGTGGTGTCTCACCATTAATTCATTGCATAACTATAGAAGATCCAGTATTTATTTACAATTGTTCTGATTGTCCACTATGATCAACAGCAAGAAAATGTTTAACTGTATCTGTCTTTCAGTCAATAACTACAACCTGTATCGTTTGTGCCATGTAGAAAGAACCATGCACGTGCAGTGGAGTCACTGCAGGCCAGCCTGGAGGCAGAGGCCAAAGGTCGTGCCGAGGCTCTGAGGACGAAGAAGAAGATGGAAGGAGACCTAAATGAGATGGAGATTCAGCTGGAGCATGCCAACAGGAACAATGCCGAGCTGGTCAAAACCCTCAAGAAGCTGCAGCAGCAGATCAAAGTAGGAGTTTTATTTGAGGTGGCATAAGGACCACTTAAAAAACTGTTTGTAGTTTGAAAATACTACAGCAATAATCCTCGTCTTCCCCAGGATCTGCAGGTGCAGATGGACGAGGACGCTCGTCAGCATGACGAGCTGAGGGAGAAGTACAGCCTCCAGGAGCGGCGTTTGTGTTTGATGCAGGGAGAGATGGAGGAGCTGAGAGGAGGCCTGGAGGCATCAGAGAGGGCCCGCAAACAAATCGAGCAGGAGCTGGTGGACACCACCGAGAGGTTCAGTGAGATCGGCATGCAGGTAGGTGACTGCGCAGGAAGGCCCAGCAGTCCCACAGAGGCGCACGCACAAACAGACCACAGTTTCATAATATTTTTTAAATAATAAAAAAATGTTTCTTTTGACATGTCACCTTATACTTAATTTTCCCTCATGGATCATCATATAAACTAATTTCATCAATTCTTCTCGCTTTAGAACCAAAGTCTGACTATCCTGAAGAGGAAACTGGAGGCCGACCTTGCCCGACTGTCCAGTGAGAATGAAGAGCTGATCTCAGAGTTTCGCTCTGCTGATGAGAGAGCCAAGAAGGCTGTGACTGATGTAAGCTGCACGACAACACACACACACCCCCACCCCACCCCCACAAAGTTTAAACATTAGGCACACACCAACAAATCACAGTAAAAGCATAAAATACACGAAACAGAAAAGAATCAAATTGATTGAGTTCAGTTAATTATGTACTTTGGTTTGGTGTGACGTTCAAAGTTCAAAATGAACTGTGCGCTCATGCGTGTCTGCCTCCAGGCAACGCGACTGTGTGAGGAGCTTCGGCAGGAGCAGGACCGGAGCATCCACCTGGAGAAGATCAAGAAGAACCAAGAGCAGAACCTCAGAGACCTCACACTGAGGCTGGAGGAGGCCGAGCAGCAGGCCCTGAAGTCCGGAAAACGAACCATCCAGAAACTGGAAAATAGGGTGAGGGGTTGGGTGGACTGAGGGATGGCAGGCAATAGCTTTACTTTAAAAGTGACAAAATGGGAATAGGTCTCACACACACACACGCACCACACCTGGCTGAGACCTCTCATCCAAATATTGTGGCGATTCTTCCCTTTTATTTCTACCAGATCAAGGAGGTGGAGAATGAGCTGGACCAGGAGCAGAAGCGCCACATGGAGACGGTGAAAAACCTCCGTAAGGGAGAGCGTCGACTCAAGGAACTGATCTTCCAGACAGAGGAGGACCACAAGACCAATCAGCGCATGCAGGAGCTGGTGGAGAAACTCCAGAACAAGCTGAAGTCTTACAAACGGCAGATAGAGGAAGCTGTGAGTAGGAGTGGTGACGACAACACTGAGACCACTCTCGTGTCTGCAGGTTCAATATAAGGCTACAGGCACCAACTGGTTCGCTTAACAAAGCACAGAGACTGGAAACAGCTTGCCTGGTTCTGTCTGAAAGAAACAAAATCAGCCTACCTACTGAACTATTTCATGGCTGGGAGAAGTAACTTCCTGGCCAAGATCTAGCTTTCTGCTAACAGCCTCTAAGCTAATTGGCTTGTATTGGCCTTGTATTTAATGGACCAGTATGAGAGTGATGTCAATCATCTCATCTAACACTGCCACAAGGTGAATAAGCATATTTCCTAAAATAGGAAACACTTCCTTTAAATTGTGGCACTTCTAATTATGCTACTTGGATCCCACAAGAGCTTGTATGTATGTCAAGAAATAGGACACTTTTTTAATTCCTCAAAAGCAGAGAGATCAGGTGGAAGCCATTTTTGTAATGTAACAAACATACATGTGTTTGTTCAATGCTAAGATAAATCTCACCTGTGTCACTGTAGGAGGAGCAGGCCAACAGCAGCCTGTCTAAATACAGGAAGACGATCCATGAGCTGGATGATGCTGAGGAGCGTGCAGAGGTGGCAGAGATGACCCTGAATAAGATGAGGATGAGGAACCGAGCCTCTGCCAATAAGGGCTTCACCTCGGTGGAGATAGTCCAGGTCAACAAGCCCACCAGTGGAGGACAGGACGGTTAAAGGGGGATTAGAAACACACGCACACCGCTAGCAGGTAGGCAATTAAATACACACATCTGAACATATCATCTTGACACACAGAATATTGCTCAGTCTGTCTTGTCTTTGTGCTTCCACAGAGTGACACAGACCCATTCAGCCCCCCGGAGGACTCTTGACTGAGGAAATATGAGCTCAGGCACCCCGGGGAAAGTCTTAAAAAGGCCCAGAGAAAGCTCCCTAGAAAGTCTTAAATAATTAAATGAGTCTTTAACATCACCAATAGTCTTAATCAACGTAGTCTTAGGATTAGTCACTTGTACTAGACTTTCATTTTAGCCTGCATGCTAAGTGTGCCTTGAATGTATTGTATGTGTCTACAGTCTTATGGTAATTTGGTTGTCACCCTTTGCTCTCATGGTTCTGTAAAGTGCTTTGGATCCCATTATGTTAATTAGTATGTGTGTGAGACAGTTTGTTAAATGTGTGTATGTATGTGTCTGTGCCTTGTATGATCTCAGCTGGTGTCTTTCCACAAGGGAGGGGGGGTGTGTGGGTGAAGCTGTGTTCTCACGTCAACGATAGAGAGCCCACCTGTGTGTGTGTCGCCCTAGTGTGTGTGTGGCAGCCTGCTGCAAAGTCTTAATAAACTACAAGCATATGAGAATGGTCTGTCTTAATCAGAGGAAAGGTGGTGTTGGGTGGGGAGTCCTCCTGCAGCAATATATTTAGTGTTTTGGACTTTTTAGCTCTACCTGTGTGGACAATAAGTGCACATCTGGTCTAGATGAAAGGTGAATCCGAAGAGACCACATCAACAGCGTTCTTGCAGGAAGTTGTACAGTAATACATCTGTGTCACATCAGGGGTTGTGATAATTTGGTTACACGCGCTTTTATTTAAGAATATGCACCATGCAAGCAAATGAACAGATGTATTGAAGATATTAAAAGTAGATTTTGACACAGGGCCTTTCATAAACTGAACAAAATTGTAAACCCAACACTTTTGTTTTTGCCCCCATTCATCATGAGCTGAACTCAAGACTTTCTCTATATACACAAAAGGCCGTTTTTTCTCAAATATTGTTTAAAAATCTGTTGAAATCTGTGTCAGTGAGCACGTCTCCTTTGCCGAGATAATCCATCCACCTCACAGGTGTGCCTTAGGCTGGCCACTTGGGAAAATAAAAAAAAAAAATCAATATTTTTTTCATTATTTATTGTAAAATTAAATCTGGGATGAAGTAACAAAACAACAATTTTATAGTTATAGTAGCTGTGATGCTAGTACATTAGTAAATACAAATTGCTCTCTAATTTGACCCACCTACTTCTCTTAATGAATATAAGTTATCACAGTCTAACAAGAACAAGACACCTATCTCATACATCAACATGGAATTTATTTTCATTTTAGTTTCAGATGAACGTTTCACATTTTATACAAAATCATTAGAAAATGCCTGACACTCAAAAATCCCGTGGCTAATCCTTGTTTAGCGGCTTCAGACACCAGAGGATTAATAGGGAATCATGCAGCGTCCTGGACCAGTTGATGAGGCTCAGCCATGTTACAATCCACAGTTCACTCGTTGGCCGAACACCCACTATCCCAGAGAGAGTGAAATCTCAAAGCCATGGTCGTAACCTGTCAATATGGTACAGTGATATCTTGCCACAACTAGTAATGTACAGAGTAGATACATGAGGAGTAAGAGGAGACTGTCACTGACAGCTTCCTGCCTTTCTCAATTGATCTGCTGACTGCCTTTAATGGATCACCACCACTCTAATATCTTCGATGTATGGATAAAGTACCACGTCAACAACACCATGCATGTTTTCTTACGCCTGACACATTATTGGTTATGACTGGATATGTAGATAAAGATCATTAATATCAGAGTTTAAAATCAACCAATGACTGCAGGCCTGAGGAGGGGAAGGGGGAAGGTCCACTGAGCCTCTGTTTGGATGAGGTAAAAGGGGGCAAGGGGGTGCAAATGGAGGCTAATTACTTATAGTGTTTTGCTAATGTACATGCCCAGCATACACACACGCACAAATGAGGTCTCAGCACAAGCGCACAGACACACACTCTTGTTCGCAAACACCTCTGCCTCATGCCAAAAGCTTCTAAATCATTCTTTGGAGGGTAAAGTTGGGCCACATGACTGACGCCACACTCCTCGCAGGACAGTGTGTGACTATGTGTGAGAGAGAAAAGATAAGTACACACCCTCAATTAAGATCCAACAACTGAAAATAGGTTTTATTAAGCCAATGCAAAGAGGTCCCCCTCTCAAACAGAAGAAACCATGACACTGGGGCAGCGAGGCACTTACACAATCACTTTCATTTTACACAGTGCTTGCGTCAGTGTGTGTGTCTTAAGTGGAGACACAGCTACATTTGTTTTTTTTTGTTGATCAAACGTCCAACACACACTCACAGATACTCGTTTTCACATTGGAGCATGTTTTTAGCAGTTGGCACATGTACATGCAAAGCGTCAGTTTGGCCTGCACAGGCAAAACTGAGGGAAAAGGGAGTGGAGGAAGGAGGGAGGGGAGGAACAAAGAGATACGACATGTATGTGAACAGACGAACGCACAGATAGAGTTACAGACAGGCTCTTGAACGCTTTTAGCGTTTAAAAACACCCCCCTCGTCTTTGATCCTGCCCCTGCCCCCCTTGTGTCACATGTTCATAGCAGCACCAGAGGAGCCCTCTGATTGGTGGGTACAGTCGTCCGTTAAGTCAGTCAGTCAGTTTCAAGGATGAGTGGTGGCTGCTCGTTCTCTTCCTCTAAGCGCAAGTCGTTGAGGTCATCTTCTAGCCCTGCCCCTCCCACGGCGCCCTGCTCTTCGCAGTAACCTAGAAGTAGAGAGGTCAACTACTGAAAGAAACAGCTCTTACTGACTCGCATTCTGTCACAAAGTCAAACATCATAAAGAAATAATTATTTTGTCCTAATGATGATAACCTGAAATTTGAGCCTCTTACCATTTTTTTTGCCAGAGAAAAATATGAAAGCATTTCTCACTGAACTTAGAGAATGATTACAAAGAAGCACTCTTATGTCTTCATTTACTCATCTGTCATTTCCAAATTAAATATTAAATGTATCTAAAGGCAAGCATATAATTAAAAATACAGGACAAAAATAAGTAGTAGTTGTAATAAAAAAGAATAATGATTAATATTAACTTTGCTTAAAATGGAGCTGCTTACATAATTTTAAGAAATAGATACTGCTTATAAACTAACTGAAGTAACTAATTCCCTACATAGTTTCTACACAAAATAATAAGTAAAACAGCTGGAAACAAAGGACCTGGAACTGACATACCTTTAGTGACAGCAGCACTGTAGGTTTGGGCAACAAGTGGGCGGTCATGTGACCCCTGCTCAAGGATCTCATTGGACGGCTCAGCACTGCCGTCTAACCTGAAGTCAATGACAACAGAGATTCAATAACACACAACTCTCAGTACAATCTGAAATTAAGGCTGTTGTTTGTATACAACTTGTAGTGTTCAGTGACCTCGTCACTTTCTTTTCACCGTGTTACCTGTGCTGCTTCATCAGTGTGCATTCCCCTCCTTCTTGTGGATCCAGGTTGTACAGATACAGGTAACCGTCAGCCGCTGCCACCAACAACCTGGGAATCTTCTGAATCCTAATTTAAAACAATAAAACACCATATAGAGCCCTGTATGCTGCTGTTATGCAACTAGTGAAACTGTTTGGATCACAGTTCTCTTTGGCTGAAGTAATGATCTGCAGTACTTTTTCATCAAAGGACTATATTACAGACTGATTAACACAACAGTTCACGACTCATTAAAATGTTGCTGGTTTAAACAGTGTTGGGCAGTATCTTCTGGTACAGTGACTCATATTTTAATGAAGCAGTGACAGTGAAATAGCAAGACTGATCATTACCATGAGCAGCGATAGCAAGACTGCACGGTAAACATCATCAACATCACAGTACTGAACACAAAAAAATGATCAAAGGCAAACCATAGAGAACATGTCTCTGATGACCTTGATGTTTTTCTTCTTTTGAATAATAAATGAAGATGGAGTGAAAGGCACAACAAATTTCTATAACCAGTCTATGTATGTAAATCTGTCCCTGAGAGCAGACTGCCATTGAGTCAAGCATATTACGTCCGATTCCACTTTCACTTCATCACAACTCTTCAGGGTGTCAGCATTTACAAATAGTTTCAAACACACAGAAACAGTGCTGTATGTGTACATACTGTATACATATTGTATGTTTGCATATAGGTGGGTTTGTGTATACTCACACAGCTAAGGCGCAGATATTCTTATGTCCGCAGAACGGCAGACGCACGGTGGCAAAAGCTCGTCCCTGGGTGAACATTTCTGTCACCTGGGAAGGCAGGTAGGTGGTGGACGCCATCAGGACCTTGCCCAGGTACCCTCCCCATGTGGTGGGCTCCTCCGCTGGCCTACACACAGATAAACAGAATGTAAGAAGCCTTTGTATGATGTGAACATTAAGTGTAGGGAAATGGCAGGTAGTCCCAGCTTCCAAAAGCTTTTTAAAATCTGACAAATAAGGACACAAAGGTACGTACACGTACTTCTCCTTCTGGGTCTCCAATTTGAAGATGTGGACTGTCTCTGTGTTGCTGGAGGCCGACAGGTACAGGCCTTCCATACTGAACGCCAACGAACAGATGCTCACGCACCTACAAAGAACAGAAACACAAATGTGCAGGGAAGCAGGTGAAAGCAAATATACAGTACATATAAACACATGAACTGTAGTACATCCATCATCACATCATCTACCTCTTGACTCCTCTTCGAAACTCAAAGAGCTTCTGTCCCTCTGGGATTGAGAAGACACGGATGACTGTGCCCTGGGAGGAAGTGAAAGACACAAGATACATTGAGGGTGACGCTGTGTCGCACTCGAAGCAACAACAGTGATGCGTATTTGCTCAGGCGGAACAAATCCACAAAATCACACACACACATAAGCCATACAGACAATGGGCCAGTGTGCTGTACAGGGCCTGTGGTACCTTCTCTGAAGCTGTGGCCAGTTTGGTTCCACTGGCATCAAAAGCCAGAGCCGCTAATGGGCTGTCGTGGGCTGGAATCATGTTAGCTGCTCGCTGGAAAACAAATGGAGACACTAGTTAGAGATGCGCTATTTCAGTAAGACAAAAACAGTGAGCGTCAAAGACTGAGGATAGGAAACACTGGCTGCGTGAATAATGAGGACACACTATTTATTTCAGCATTGGCTCTTTTAGAGAATGACATACAATAAACAATAAACACTAAACGACAACACAAACAGCGCCTCAGCTATACATGCAACAATTAATTGTGTGCCAACAGTTTTGTAT
The DNA here is from genome assembly GCF_014851395.1 of Micropterus salmoides. NCBI lineage: Eukaryota > Metazoa > Chordata > Actinopteri > Centrarchiformes > Centrarchidae > Micropterus > Micropterus salmoides. The sequence continues at coordinate 9,964,118 of NW_024040041.1, read as the reverse complement.
GATAGAAAAATGCTAAGCATGGAAATAAGAGCGGTGGAGAAACAGGCTGGTGTGACAGATTAAACTTAAGGGCTTTATTAAAAGACAGCTAGTGTAGGGCAGAGGGCCTTGCTGTGTCGGTGTGCACCTACCAGGTTGACTGTGTCAAACACTTGAACTTCTCCTATCGTAGCACTGCCTGGGTAGGCCAGATAGCAGTTATCATTGCTGATGGAAAGTGCGCACAATCCTGGAGACATACGAGCATAAATACAAAATAATTAACATAGAGAACCATTTAAAGAAAGATTGATCAGACTCCAACAGAACCCCTTTCATGTGAACTTGACAATAAGTGAAACTGAAAGAATGACTTGAGTGCATAGAGAGGCTACGATCACCTAAATATCTGTAATAGCTGACAGCATGAGTGTATTTTTGTTCTGTGGATGTGCTAAATATGCAAATATCACATAAGTAACTTAGATCGCAATGACAGTTTCAGCCTTTAGGGCATCAGTAAACAAAACAGTATATTGGGAAGTAAAAATAAAGTGATAAAAACAAAAGAGAAATTAAAATCCAGAAAAACCTGAGGAAAGAGACATCCCTGTTTTCAGTCTGAACATATGTATACTGTACAGGGAAAAAACTTTTCCACAGTCAGTAATCTTTTTTCTTTTCCGATGACCCGATTTTGCTACCGCACTACCTACTATACTACACATACAAGACTATGTTGAGATACTGCTTGTCTTCCCTCAGACTACAGCTGGGCAATCAAACAAAAATGGCAATTATCGTGATAAAAACAACAAATGTTTAATAAATGTTTGATTTAATTTATTCAATCGTAAACGCACTTAATTTTTCTATTAAGATTTTTATTTTGTTGATGAAAAATGACTGACGTCATGTTTGACTTCATTTTACTCTTGCATATTTGTTGAAAAATGATTTTAGCATTGTTTTGAATGTTCTACCTCAGATTTGTTTCCTCAGACTATTTTACAAACAGTCCTGACCATAAAAAATAGTTTTAAACCAGAATTAACCGTCTGGTTTCTTCAACTTTCACCCAGGAGCCAAAATCAGCCTTTAAACTTTAAAGAAACATTGATTTGGCATTTATCGTGATAATTAGCAATATCAAATGATATGACATTTTTTATCGTGATAACATTTTTGGCTATATCGCCCAGCCCTACCTCTGACTCACCTGAAGGATTGGGTGGAGTTTCTCTGATTGTGTGCAGCACTTTCATGTCTCTTATGTTGTGAATGTAAAGCGACTCCTCCAGACACACAATCAGCCTCTGCAGAGCCACAAAACATCAACAACATCACCGTCAAAGACTCATTTATTAGCCAACTATGACATTTGCACAAGTTAAATATGTCTTCTGCTGTTTGATGATTATGTGATAAGGTGGTGTATTTGGTTTGAGACAGAAGGCCTGACAGACAGGTATTTCTCCCTACCTGTCTGTTGAGTTTGACAGCCAGTATGGTGTTGGAATAAGAGTAGTTGCAGATTTCAGTTCCCTTCTTGAAGTGACAGACTTTGAGCTTCCTGGGGGCCTTCAGGCTGACGATGGCCACCAGGCTGCTGGAGAACAGACGCTCCACAATACACACATCCTCCGTGTCCGCTGCAGCGACACACACACACACACACACACACACACACACACACACACACCCCTCAGTGGCACCCCTTCATCTTTTATTAGCTAACCTTTCAGTGACCTTAGTGATAACAATTTTAAACAGTTCCGGAAGGGAAATGGTGCAAATGAAAGCATCATATAATGACCACATTAAGGCAGTAAGCTGATTCACAGAGGCGATTCAATTACAACTTCCTGGTAGATGCCAAAAGCAGTGCCATTTTCATCTTTGTGCTACTCCCTGAACACACTTGGGAAACTTTAAGCACACTATGTATATGTTTAGTGAATGGATCGTGCAAAAGCTGACTTTGTGAATTATTGATAATAGCACACACGGGGCCAAAACATCATTGTTTTCCTCTGACTGTACAACTTGAGTCTCCTATTACTCGCTTTTCACTGGCTACTCAAATTTAACAGGGTTATCAAAAGGTACAAGCTGTCACCATACAGGGTTACTTAACAGGCCTAATAAGAGTGTTGAAGAGATCATATTATACATTATGTAAACCTAACAATTAAGCGGAAGCTTGATGTATGCGGGTGTGGGAAAAGTGCTCACTTTATTAATATTTAAAGTAACAGCAATGCTCTAATGGTGCAGTGATTGTGTACTGTCTGGACAGCATGCATTAAACACAATAACTCAAAAAATATGACAATAGTCATGTGCAATAATATAACAGAGCACGGACATTGGAAAGTAGCAGGGACAATACTTACTACATTCATATATCTGCTCCAATTTGTCCACAGAGGACAGGGAGAAAAACTTGTATCCTGATTTGGTGCCAACAGCTAAGGACCTATATAAACAACAGAAATAGACGGTAGCAGCATTGAACAATCAAGATATTACACCCACAAACACTGGATATTGACAGACTCCAATGTCAGCTCACAGAAAGATCTCAAACTCTGGACACAGCCTGTTAACTCTAAATCCTGTGGTCTCGGCTGTCTCTGTGCCACTGGGTGTACTAGTCAGATTGTGACAGTAGTCACACGACTGGAGCTGTTTTGCAATAAGACCAGGCCTCTGTGGTCTGGAGCGGTCACCAGTATTACAGTTTGCGGACTATCTCCTCCGTGCATGTGAAGCTCCATGTCTGACTGAACAGTGCTTGAGCTGTAACTTCAGTTATTAAAATATATCAGCCAGGCAACGCGTGCGCTCAAAACCAACAAAAACACATAGATGTCCGGTATGTCTATCAGTAGTCAGTATATTAATCATAACAATCGTCACCTCAGTCGAAGTTACATGACATTTAAGCTACATGTGTATTGTGGCTCCAGTTAGCCGCGGACCACATATCATCATGTTAGCTTGAAAGCTAACTTATGCTAGTGACGGGGGAAATAACAGGTAACAGAACAGTTTCATTAGCTAGCTAAAATCAGTTTGTACTGATAACATCAGTCATTTCCAACGTAAGAAACCACATCCAGACTATTTCTCATCGAGCCCCGTCACCCCGCGGGGCGTCCAGACATGTCCACACTGAGCTAGCTAACGTCAGCTATCTTGACAGCACAGGCCGTCGGATCCCCAGACCCTGTCCCCGGCCCTGCCTTACGTGTTGTCCTGGTTAAAGTTGGCGAAGAGAAGCTGGCTTCCGCCAGCATCCCCGCTTTGACTGGCCAAGTTCATGGGCTCGGCACCATCGACATATAATGCTCCGGTAGAAATAGCAGCGGCTGGGATTACTAAGTTAATGTGCTAAGGGCCAGAAGTATTGGGCTTCAAGGAGTCATGTCTCTCTTTCCCCTGCTGTAGTGATTGTTGTTGTTTTTCATAGGCGCTGTTGCTCCCTCTTACTGCGCATGCTCCGAGGACGCAGCATGCGGTGCCGTTAAAGAGCCAGGACCGTTTTGTCAGGTGCACAGCGATGATAATGAATGTGATCCGATATGACTGTGAATGCATTTTTTTAGTCTGCTGTGTCGGCACCAAGGCAGAGAGAAAGTAGGAGAAAACACGGCTCTTCTGGAAAAACTCTGTGTACACCTTTTTATATACAGTCTATGGTGTACACTCACTATTCATGATTTAATGTAACAGCGCCCCCCGCCGTCAATACGTGCAAACAACATCTTGTGCTTGCTCATCTCTGTAAGTAATAGCCTATACCGAAGAGTGTGGTCTAGACCTGCTCTATCTGAAAAGTGCAGTGAGATTAATGTTTATGATTTTACTGTGAATTAATTTGAAAATGAATGGGTGAGATACCAATTTTATTCTGACTGGTCTGTTAAAGATGGGAAGATGGATGGAGCCAAATACAGGACCATTCTGGAAGAAAACCTGATGGAGTCTGCAAAAGACCTGAGACTGGGACGGAGATTTGTCTTCCAACAAGACAATGATCCAAAACATAAAGCAAAATCTACACTGGAATGGTTCCCAAATAAACATATCCAGGTGTTAGAATGGCCAAGTCAAAGTCCAGACCTGAATCCAATCGAGAATCTGTGGAAAGAACTGAAAACTGCTGTTCACAAACGCTCTCCATCCAACCTCACTGAGCTCGAGCTGTTTTGCAAGGAGGAATGGGCAAAAATTTCAGTCACTCGATGTGCAAAACTGATAGCGACGTACCCCAAGCGACTTACAGCTGTAATCGCAGCAAAAGGTGGCGCTACAAAGTATTAACTTAAGGGGGCTGAATAATTTTGCACACCCCATTTTTCAGTTTTTTATTTGTTAAAAAGGTTTGAAATATCCAATAAATTTCGTTCCACTTCATAATTGTGTCCCACTTGTTGTTGATTCTTCACAAAGAATTACAGTTTTATATCTTTATGTTTGAAGGCTGAAATGTGGCAAAAGGTCGAAAAGTTCAAGGGGGCCGAATACTTTCGCAAGGCACTGTAATAGTATATATATATATATATAAAAGTGTATATATATGTATATGTATGTAATAGTCCATGTACTTGTATCAGATTGCATCTTTCAGTTGCATGTAGCTGGTATTCACACTAAACATTAACAAAAATTGCATTTATTTCAGCACTTGTAAACTCAGTCCATTAATTTCCTCTCTTTTTTTTTCAGTCCATTAATTTCAACAGCAGTGTTCAAGGGCCCATACTGATTATTTTCGGAAGGGCCTGTCTTTCCATGGGTACCACGATGATGTCTGAGGCGTGGGGTGAGAAGGAAACAGTTAGCAATCTCCATGTGTAATGTGGGATGTGAGTCACAGTTTCTATGTACGTATATTAGTTTCATTGCAGTTTCAGGTGGAAGTCTGAGCATGTCAAAGTGCAATCATGACTGACAAAATATTTACTGCATAAAACCGGAAGTGGCTGAGTGAGGCAGACTCCCTGTCTGGTATCGAACTTTTGTACAGCATTGCAGGATGAAAAAGTGGACACTTCTTGCATAAGAGATTCAGATTGCAGAGGGACAATGAAATCGTAGTTTAAAACAGATTAATCACTGCTCTATTAATGTCAGACACTTTTTAGCACTTCAGAGACATTAAACAACCTCACATTTGCTCATAGAAAACTTATTGGCTTATGTCAGCTAAGAAATGCTTGTATATGTTGTGGAAGGGCAAAGACATTCCCAATGTTAAAATGTGGCTTGTTAAGACATTATGAAGGAAACTAAGAAAGTAAAGCTGACTGCCGAGTTGTTTTTATTTATTTATTTATTTATTTTTATCATTGTCTTTGTGAATCTGTTATGTGATGTTTTTACTTTTTACTTTGGGGATTAAGTTGTGAAATATTAAGCTTATCAAATTGTATGCTTGTCAAATGTATCACTTGCTTGTTTTGTTAAAATTCAATAAATATAATGTTCAAAAAAAAATGTGGCTTGTTAGTGGTGAAGAAATTCAGATACAGTCACAGGAAAAAGTATTTGAACCCATTTGAATTACCTGGTGGCCCTGCGATGGACTGGCGACCTGTCCAGGGTGTACCCCGCCTTTCACCCGATGTCAGCTGGGTTTGGCTCCAGCCCCCGCGACCCTATACTCAGGATAAGCGGTTGACGATGGATGGATGGATGGATGGATGGATGGATTACCAGGATTTCTACATAAATTAGGAATAAAATGTGATCTGATCTTTATTTAAGTCACAAGAATGGACAAACACATTCTGCTTAAACTAAAATAAAAAAACACACACCAATTTTTATTTTGCTATTCTCATGAATTATTGCCTGATATGAACAAAAGAGCGATCAGAAGACCTAATATTACAGTTTTTTGCAACTGCTTACACACATTTTTAAAACTATGTCCCCTTTTTTCAAAACTCTACACTCAATTCCCCAAACTGCACACACAAAATGCAAAATGCCTCATATCTCATCTTCAAAATGAAACACTGCATTTGAAATGCCATAAACACATCTCAAAATAAAGTATTTGCATGAAATGGCAAACACTTTTTTCATAATAGTAAAATTTTGGACATACCGTGCACACACTTTCAGGCTTATGTGTACATTTCCAATGTTCTGGAGTGAAAGTAATCTGCTGAGAGGGGTTGGAAAGTACACTGTTAACACCAATCAAATGTTGAAACAGAAAATATTTATTTGGTGAAACATTACTTATCTAACAGTAGTACAGTGTTGTTTATAGTATAGACAACAAAACCATAAAGATATGTAAACCAAAAGTATAATTTTTTAGAATAAAGAACACATGATGAATAAGTGTTCAAAACAGATAATCTGACCTTTGACCTATTTATAGGCCTATACTAAAGCAGTGATTGGTTAATGATCAGTTAAGTTTGTCCATGTGAGGAGTGGGTGTATGACCTGGTGATCGGTTGTGTTTGGAAAAGTAAAGCAAGTTACCTCCTGTTAGATTTTTGCGTCTAAGTTAGAGAATTGTGAGTAGTGTTTTGAAAAAAGTGTTTTATGCAACTATAAACTGAGTGAAAGGCTGAGAAATAGCTTATAGTTTTGGACATTTGGTGTGCAGTTTGGCTATTTGCGTGGGATGTTTCAAAAATCGTGTAGAGATTTTGTGGCATCATCATGGCACCCTCTAATTCAGATTTGGAGAAGATGACAAACATTAATGCTTTTTGCTACCAAAATGTTGGTTGAAGATGTTTACCCCCCTTTTCTGTCTTAAAAAGAGAATGGTGTCTGTATTAGTTTTGTATATTCACTAATTATCTTCATGTTGCATTTGTATATTCACCAATAATTCCTTTATTTGTATATTCACTAATGATTTGTGGATACTGGACTCCACTGTCATTAAAAATGTTTAAACAAACAAAATAAAGATAGATTTAGAGTCGAATCAGATACAAAAAGGACAGAAAACAAGAGAATGAAACAAACTTGAGAAAACCACACAGAAATAAATCCACCAATCTTTTAGCCAGATGAATGCCTCTGTTGTCCGCAACAACAATGACGTTACAGTTTTTTACAATTGCTTACACACTAAAATGTTATATAACACATTGTCAGTGAAACCTTACACTCAGGGAGTAAAACTACAGCCCAGACTTGCACAACTATAAGCACATTCTCAGCCTCACACCTTTTGCAAAACACTAGACACAGTGATTTGCAAAATACTAAACACACACAGGCTACATTAAACACACAAATCTAACACAATGTCTCGTCTTTGCGATGTCAAGACATTGCTGTCTAAAATGGCACACCTGTGAACCAATTGATAAAACATTTCCATCAGGTGACAATTAGGTGCACAACTCTAAACTCACCAATCATGCGCAAGCACTATAAAAAGGTGGGTTGACATTCAGAGAGTTCAGCCCAATCTGAGCAAATATACTGTTGCAACAGTAATACGGACATTTTGACAAGACATCTTTAGTGTCTACAGTACATTACAGTGTATTCAATCAATACAGTATATAGCCTACAATATGCAGTACATCAGTACCCTATGGTATTTTTATATGTATATTGCTTGGTCTACAGGATTGAGGGTCGACCACATCAAGGAGGAAGAGGCCGAAAATTCTCTGAAGAACAAGAGAGAGCTATCATAAACATGGTTTTGGCCAATAATGTAATACACCTCAGAGAAATTCAAACAAACATCCTCAATGACAACACAGTGTTCAATAATGTTAATCAGTCTCCCTATCAACACGGTGGCGAATCCTTAAAAAACATCACATACAGATGAACCAATGCTACAAAGTGCCATTTGAACCAAATTTGGAGAGTAAAACATAGAGCTATTCTCAATGTGCCGGACCCGCGTGGTGATAACATGTGATAACCACGTGTGCTGCCATCTCCCAGATTGGGTCCTCCACCGCCATGCCACATTGTGTCCTTACCGCATGGCCCACATGGTCAAATTTTTAGACAGACTACATCATCACAGCTGAAAACCAAATGGATGCAGCGCAGATGAGATACATTATCATCTGGAACAATGTATCTTTCCACCGATCTGCTCTGGTCCAAAACTGGTTTCATCAGCATCAACAATATATACTCCAATACCTCCCACCACACTTTCCCTTCCTTAACCCTATTGAGGAGGTTTTTTTCAGCATGGCGGTGGAAGGTTCATGACCTCCAGCCTTATATCAGGATGCCCCTCATTGAAGCTATGGAGGATTCCAGCAACCAAATAGATGCAGTATCTGTGCAACTCGGATTCGCCATTCAAGAAGATACTTCCTTCACTGTCTTGCAAGAGAGGAAGTAGCCTGCGATGTGGACGAAATGCCAGATCCAGCCAGGCAAAGAGATAATTAGGTTTTTTTGTTTTTTGTACTGTACAGCACTGTACTTCATGCTTTCTACAATTGGTTTTGCTGAAAATAAATACATATCAGTATGCAGTACTGTGTGTGCTGTGTTTGGTCAATATATCCAATACTCTAACAATACTGTATCTCTGAAAAGTCAAATCCAGACTATTTCATCTGAAAATTGTTTAGAATATTAAATGTGTTTTAGATTGAGCATGGCAGTGTTTAACTGGTTCAAACAGAATTAGATCATTTGAACCGTGTGTGTGCCACACGGTGACAAAATCAGGTTTTTATAAATTATTGTATATTTCATTTTGCAAACTCTCTGAGGTGCTACTTGTGTGAATAGTAGTGTGAATTGTGTGTAGTGTTTTGACAAAATGAGCCCTGCTTTCAAAATCATGCTTAAGCATTAAAAAAAACTGTAATCCGATCCTTGTGCCATAATCAGCCCCCATTTAAGAAGGCATACTGAATTCTGTGAATGATCCACCTCAGCACTGTCCCGTTACTGTGTAAATAAACCTGTATTATCACAGCACCATATGGCACATATCCAATAAGGAACATTACAGATGCATTTATTTAGTTATCCTCTTTAAAATGTTGGAATCATTTTGTTAATCAGAGCATCTAAGTTGTTTGTTGGCTCCTGTGTGGTCATGATTCAGGGGTGTCCTCTGGTCCAGTTTACTGTTTTCAGGCCCTGAGTGGCAGCTTCTCCTCCAGAGGTCTGTCAGCACAGGCAGAGGTCCAACACTCTGTGTACTGGCCTTTGGTTTACACAAGCCATAGCCTTGAAACAAACAAGAGCAACAGAGGCGAGGTTTGTGAAATAGAAAGTTGCATACCCTAGTGGAGAAAAAGTTCATTTAAAAAAAAAATTGTGATAATGATACGATGTCCAAACTGTTTTTTTTTTTGTTTAGCTAAGGATTTTATGCAATATGCAAAATTACGGTGTTATACAGGCTATATTATATATAATATGAGAACAAACCAATTAAATGGCTTGAATTTGAAGCCAAACATAAAAAACACACATGCACTGACACAACACAAGCTTTGCCATCATGTTGAACGTTACTGTTGGCTATGAAGCACATTTAGTCACTCGTAGCAACTTTAATATGAAGTCAGTACATGCTCCTAAAATGTTTGTAATCAAGCTCAACTACATGAACACTGTCAGATGAACCCACCGTGTACTGGGAACAGCCAACGTTCCTGTGCAAATACGCTTATCTTGCCACTGTCCCTGATATTTTGAATCTTATCTCTAAACACAGCCAGTGGTGAATATGTAACACATTTACTCTGAAGTATGGAAACGTGTTTGGATGTCTGTGTGTTTGCATAATGTGTCTGTTCTGTCTCACACAGCTGCTGCCACAGTGCAACAAAGGGCCTCTGTTGGCCACTGTTATTGTTGGGTAATATTTAATTTTCCATTCAGTTTGACTGTGTGTGTGTGTGTGTGTGTGTGTGTGTGTTTAAAGGGAAGCATGAGTTGATGTGCAAAATGAAATATTGAGACACAGAGAGAGAATGTCATGACTGTCATTTTATCATGAGGAGATAACTGTAGTACCATGCCATGTCTTTTAAAAATTTTAATTAAAATCTATTTTAATGTCATATACAGTATGCACCATATTAGTTGTCTGCCGGTCCTCTGAGGTCTGTATCTGCCACAGCCTTATGTTGCCTCGAGACTGATCGCTATGACACTTTAAATAATTCATGAAAACACACAAAGTCCTCCGGAAATAAGGGGTTCTTAGCAACCTTAGAGGGAGTTATTCTACATGGAAAACATACACTGTGTTGGTATTTATCAGGTTGATTCATACATTTTGTTTTTATACTCGATACATTTAAATTTGACTCATTACTCATTTTAAGGCACTCAGAATTTTTCCTATTCAGTATGGTGTAGGCAGCTTTTAGACCACAATTTAGAGATATTTAAAATTAGCGTTAGTTAGTTAGTTAGATAGATAGATAGATAGATAGATAGATAGATAGGTATTTTATAGAGTGTTGCAGTACATAAAATAAAAAGTAAATTCACAGTTACTAAACACGAACACCTTACACATGTATGACTACTACTATGCTACTATACATTAAAAGAAATAAAAAAGGCTTAAAGATATGTCTCTCCGACTTGGCATCTGAATGTTTGAAGAAGCATTCAGATCCTTTATTTAAGTACTGTAAAAAGAAATAATTTATTAAAAGTCCTGCTGCAGTAAAATTATAAGATTATCAGAAAAGTTTACTTAAAGTATCAAACTAACAGTATTTGCTCTGGAAAAAAAAAAGGCCCCTGTGACATATATTACACATTACATTACATGACATAATGCATTCTTTGGGATGGTGATGCATGATTGTGTAAGCACCACGTGGAACTACTTATAATAATAATAATATACAATTAATCCGGTGGTTCCCAACCCAGAAGTCAGGCCCCCTCCAAAGAGTCACAAGATGAATCTGAGGGTCGTGAGATGATTAATGGGAGAGGAAAGAAGACAAAGTTTTCATACACAAATTGATATTGATTTTTTCTTTTTTAATTTTCTGCAATCTTTCCTTTTTTTGTGAAATATTGGATAATTTTACATTTTTGGTCTCTGAGCAGTTGTTTAAATGAAACCGACTCAACAAGGTGCCCCGACTGCTTTCTTGAATGGTGTCACAAGCTAAGAATGTTGAGAACAGCTGGTTTAATCTTTAACAATGTGTTGTACTTTATGCTTATCATGTGCATTTTATGTGCAATCTTAATCTGAAAAGTAATTATTTCTGATTATTATAACTCATGAATTAATGTAGTTGGTGTAGGTTGAACTATTTTGTATCTGACTGACTAATTACTGATTATTTTCATTATAGATTATTCTGCTGATTATTTTACTCATATTTCGATTGTAAAAGGTTATATGAGAAATGTTGTAACAATTGCTCTAAGCCAAAAGTGACACATTCACAATGCTTGCTTTGTCAGTCCAAACCTAAAATTGATTAAAATGCATTAAAATAATCAAAAGGAAAAGCAGCAAATCTTCACATTTGTGAAGCTGAAACCAATAAATGTTTTTACATTAACAATTACTTAAAAAAATTCCAAAATAGTTGCCAATTACTTTTCTGTCAGTTAACTAATGTACAACGTATACTTGTGTAAACTGTTGAGTATATACAAAACGTCTCTCTGAGATGTAGTGGAGTAGAAGTAGAAAGTCGCATTAAAAGAAAATTCTCGAGTAAAGTACAAATACCTCTTATTTGTCATTAAGTGCAGTACTTGCATAAATGTACTTAGTTACTGTCCACAACTGCTCATAACACACACACACACACACACACACACACACACAAATGATGAACTTTATGAATGATTTTTCACATAAATAAGTATTTCATTATAGAATAACACATTTTCACTTTATTGAATGCACTAAATTATGTAACAAGGATGAATCTGAAATGCAGACATTTGCTTCATTATCCTTGATTTTTTTCTATATTATTGCATAGTCATAAAAAAAACTTGAAACAAAAATGTATTCCTAAAATTTCAGTGGTGAAATACAGTTTTTCTCAATTGTTCACACAGTAACACTGTTACTGAAACAATGATCCCCAACCTGTAATTCATGTACCAACCCCTTGAACCTATTCTGCTAAAGCTTTACACTCAGACTGCAGTTCTAAACCACCTTGGTGAAAACACTACACATACTGTAGTTCACTATGCACATAGATGTAAATAATAATGATAAAATCTAGCCTACTTAAACATTATGCAAAGATTTTCTATATTTCAGTCTGGTTTCTGCAGAAATGCAGGACACTGGCCATCATTCTGTTTTGAATGTGTTTTGAACAGTTTTGAATACAGGGTATTATAGTAGCCTATACAGTACAAATATAGTGTTAAACAGGGAGTGAAGTAGTAATGAAAAAAAGAGTTCATGGATTTAGGAGACAGTGGTCATTGAATGCATTTTGTGTGAAAGCTATGAAAAACGAATTCACACATACACTTCTGTTTCGCTGACTGTTAACAGTTTTGGCCATGTGACTGCAGTTTTGACCAATGCGGGTTAGTAACTAGATAAAACTGTAAATGCTACACCACCAGAGCTGCCAGTTGAAAATGAAAGCAAAATCAGGAGAAAGTGTTGTTTTGTGGGGAGTGGTTGCCGTGTGCTACTGTGTTATCACCAGCCTGGGTAAGGGAAAGGGGAGGGGAGGAGAAGAGGAGAGGAGGGGTTACACAAACCCAGTCCCGCAGAACATCCTGCAAACACGTCTCAGAACAAAACTCTGTGCAGTTGCCCCTCACTGCGAGCCGTCGCGCGCATCGCCTACTGCCCCCGCCGGGATGGCTCGTTGTTTGACCTCCACAGAAGTCCCGACACTTTAGAAAAAGTCTTCCAGTTTATTGTTGTATAGCTCACTCTGCAGCTCGCTTCCCCCGCTGGACTTATGTGTTCATGTTTGGGCTCGCGGCGGTGGGACATCCGGAATGGGGAATCCGTAGGAGGAGACGACGCTCGCTGGTCTGCTGTTGGTAAATAGAGCGCGAACGCACCAAAGCGCGCCGCGCGCAACCCCCACACCGAGACTGCGCACGAGATGGACTTCAAGAAGACAAAATTTGGAAGGTAATATTTCCTTCTCTTAGGAAAGTCTGACTGCTGATATCTGGCACCATGTTTTTTCATGTGTGACAGACTCTGTGCATCCATGCGCACTGACGCTCTGGCACTGGGACAGTTGAGAGAGATGTTATAGATTAGTTTGTGTGTTTGTAAGAGAGAGAGAGAGCGAGAGAGAGAGGGGGGGGGGGGTGGGGGGGGTAATGAGCTTGGAGTACCTAAACATAATAAAAATAGCTCTAAGAATGAAGAATTTCATTTTCATTTTTAATATCAGAGTCACTTTCTTATTTCTTGCATTTATCTTCCCGTCCATCTTTCTGCTGTCCAGGTTCCTTGTTGGCTGTAGTTTTCTGTATCATGTATGGCTGCATTTCACTGCACATGGCATCACTTAGCCTAGGCCTATACACTTTAAAGAATAGCCTATATCACTTTGATTTCTGCTTGGGTGCATTCATTGGTTAGTCTGCGTGTCTTACAGTGTGTGTGTGTGTGTGTGTGTGTGTCTGTGTGTATGTGTGGGTAAACCAGAGATGGCGATAATCGTGAGAACCGAAGTTTGAGTCCCAGAGGAGATGAACTTGATCTTTTCTGTAAAAGGAATGGCCCTGGAGTTACAGAGTGTTCACAAACACACACACACACACACACACACACACACACACACAAATCTACCATGATCCAAAGGTTCTGTGATCCTCTTGTAGATGCAATCGATCCTATTATTGTATGGAATGTACAGTAATAGGCTTTCATTACTTAACATTGGCTTTGCAGGGTGAAAACACGCATGCATGTGAATGTCTCGAACCATATGACACACGTGCAGAAATGAAGAGAAGTCTGCAGAAAGACAGAAAGAGAGAAAAGAGAAATAGTGTGTTGATGAGGACAACAATGCTCTCTCTGATCAGACCCTGTGAATCCCTATCCCTTCCTTTCAGTTTGTTACACGCACGCACGCACGCACGCACACACACACACACACACACACACACACACACACACTCAAACACACACACACACACACACACACACACACACACACAGTTCTGTCATAACAGATTAGAGGACATCAGAGTGCCACATTCAGGTCCACTGATAGCCCTACAATAATGCAACAGAACAGTTGTCTTGTTGTTCCACGGTGGAACTGCAGAGGAAACAAAAGACAAAAGGAATGGCAGCGATACAATAATCTAATGTTACTAAATGTTTTCTTTCTGTGGATTACACCTTGACAAAAACAGAGCATGTGATGCTTGATGGTGAAAGCATTTACTTTATTTATTGCCTTTTGTAGTAGGAATCATGCAGACGCTCATATGTGAGCAGAACTTTAATAAAGGTGAGTATGAGTCTATTAAAAGCAGAAAAGAGACTGAGGCAATGGCTCCTACGCTGTAATGTTGAAGAAAAGACATACGGAAAGATTGTGTGTGTGTTGCGAGTTAGAGATGCCTCTACTCCCAACCAGACCTACAACAGGAAAACATACAGACACTTCTCTTATGAGAGTTCTGGTGGTGAGTGCACAAACAAAACTCGCGCCTCAAGCTGAAACATAAAGCAAGACAAATGTTACTTTTGTCCTCTTCCTGTCCACCAAACCACATTGCAGTTTTTTCGATAGATAAACTTGGTAACTGAGATAGTTTTCCTGCGTGTTTCTTAACAAGATGTAATGTACAGTTTAAGGAAATTAGCTCAGAATATGGTTCAGCACCATAAAGTAAAGTTTGTTCAATCTAGGGCTGCCCCTGACAAAAAGATTTTCCTAGTCCTACTATCGTTCACGATATAGTGGTATAATTTCAAATATGATATAAAGCATATATTGTGAGAATGGCAATATTCAGCTTGATTTAATGACCAGTGTTGGGTAGTAACTAGTTACTTGTAATTTAGCTACATAATCTGTTACAGTTACTAAGAAAAAATGTGTATTTAAATTACAGTTACTCATGAAAATGTACATGATTACACTGAAAATGTTCTATAAAAAGTTAGGCTATATGTTGAAGAATATTAATTTTGTTGCTTCGCATGTTTTTCGCGTGCACAATGTCTTCCTTTGCCACTTCCAGATACAGCCTTTGGTAAAGTTGGATGCTATTATGATGCTTTTGATTGGTTGTCATGTTAGAATTTGCAATGCCACCTATCTGTCAGTTAAATCGCCTCTTCTCAAAAGCTGTCTTTTGAAAATGGTTAATGGTTGAAAACATCCATTAGAAATTTAGAAAAGTAATCAAAAAGTAATTAAATGTTTTAAGTTACATTACTTTGATAAAGTAATTGAAATAAATAAATAAATAGTTACACTTCTATTACATTTTAAATAGGGTAACTTGTAATCGATAACCTATTACATTTCCAAATAAACCTTCCCGGCACTGTTAATGATGACACACTGCAACAACAAGCATGGCAGACAGCGAAAGTAACTTTGCTAAAAGCTCCACGGTGGTGGAGTTAGAAGTTCTGTGGAAGTGTTTTGGTTACAAGTGATCAGATGGACAACAAACCACAGAAATATGAAAGAAGTGCAAGAAGACTGTTACAGCAAAAGGGGATTTGCAATATTGTCAAGAATATCATTATAGCAGAAATACTCTGAAATAACATGAGCCATATTGCCCACTCCTAGTCCAGTCAACTTTATGATATTAATTTAATTATTTTAATATTTTTGGGGCATCAGAAAATGGTTTGAGTTCCAGAATGAATGTTCTAAGTAACATTGTTAACACTGTTCTACATTACAGAGAGATACAAAACCGGAATAATGAGCCTTTAATGTATAAGCGCACGCAGCTAGCTGCCTGCTAATTGCTAACAACTGTACATTGTGTTAATTTATTCTAGCACAGTATAACATCACACAAGCCTTGTTGTTCAAAACACGGGAATAACTTCCAACTTCTCAAGAACAAATGCAAGCAGACTTTACAACACAATGGATGATGCACAACACATAAAAATGAGCTCGCTACAGGCTCGCTCCTCTCTCGCTTGACGCCTCTCCTGTCCCCTGCCTAAACCTGCCGTGTTTTAGTTGGCGCTGCTCTAAATCATCACCGTTTTTTGCTGTGAGGCTGCTGAGGCTCTGTGTTACAATAAAAGGTCTGTGTTGCAACAATTCCCTGATGCTTTCATCCAGGCCCTAGTGACAAGGTGCAGGTCCTGAATACGTTTGAAGTTGTGGTCGTTTCTTCCTGCGACTAACTGAAAACTTGGTCGACTAAGACACTTCTCATCGATTTAGTCGACTATTAGGGGCAGCCCTGATAAAATCAGATATGTAGCACTTTCTTTGAATCTAGAAAGGATGCCTTTTTTCATTCCTTAATCTGACAAGGTTTATTTGGTTTTACTGCAGATATTGTAACTTGTTTATTAATTTCAATCGATTACTATATGAGTAAAGTTTTGAACTCGCCTGCCAGGTCACTGTGTAATGCAGGACTTTTCCCTGTTAAATTAGCAGGAGGCTTAGGTAATCCGGTGTTTTATAGGCTTTTAGGTGAGGTTTGTCACATGTCATACATCTCTTTGTCTGCTGCTTTTGACTCAGGTTGTGCTGATTGCTCTCTTCACTGTGCAGAATTATTAGACCGTTACAACAAACAGCTATTGGATATGTGTGTGTGTGCGTGTGTGTGTGTGTGTGTGTGTGAATGTGTGTTGGGAATGAGGCGCGTTGCCGGCGTGTCTGCGTGTGATGATGAGCCGTTGGCCTAAATGTGTAATCAAATAACACAGCTGACCAACATGGACGCACCTGTGGCCCTGAACGAGGAGTTACATTCAAATCAGTGGGCTTGCGTGTGTGTTTGTTTGTGTGTGTGTGTGTGTGTGTTTGTGAGCATCTTGATGTATAAAATGTGGTTTCGTAACATGCCCAGATGTGTTTTTTCCCTGTAAGCTGGGATTGAGGGATTTACAGCTGATTAAATAGCCTACACAACACACACACATACATACACACACACACACACACACACACTCACACAAAGTAACTTTCTCAGAAGTATATTACACAATGACAAATACTGCATATGTAGTTAACGATTAGTCTCAGTGGTATCCTGTTGTAGTACAGACTGGGATATCTCAGCAACAGGAATGCCAACACTAAAATTCAAACAACGTGATGTGGATTAGAGACCTGTAAATCCTCCAAGAATGACCATTACACACATGCATGCGTGCGCACACACACACACACACACACACACACAGGCCACTGACCTTCATGGGTTCAGCACACAGTAACTTATTAACCAATAAAGCTGTACCTTGTTTTGCCTCTAGATCTATATTCATTGCCTGAACACACCCCTCTGTCTTTCTCCCCTTTTCTTCCTGCCCCCCCCCTCACCTCACCTCTCTCTCAGGTTCATGAACTGCAGGGTCCCAGACAGCAAGAGATACCAGCCCACTGAATATGAACATGCTGCAAACTGTGCGACACACGGGGTAAACCAAACAAATACAAACACACGGACACACGTAGAGAAAACACACACTTTCAGAGCAAATACTATCTTTGTTTTATGGGTTTACTCGCTCTGTCCCAGTCTGTCCCAGTCTGTCCCTGTGCTTTCTGTGTTTAATGAGTTTGTCAGTTCAGAGAAGCCTCTGAAAAGATGGAGAGGATTGCGAGGAATGAGGCCGAATGGGGAAGATTTTTGGCTGTGCCATAGAGGCAGTGGGCTATAATCTGGGATTCAGCCTGTAGCTTCCTCTAATCTGCTGTAATCCCTGCGCTCTTCCGCCTCCGACAGAGCAAGACAGACAGTGAATGAGACAGACCGAGAGAGATGGAACAAAACTGAGAGAAAACATGGCAATAATGACTGTAAAGCCTCAAATGGGTGGCAGGAGTTTTCCCATAGTGAAATCTCTTCATGATACGTCCATTGATTCATTCATTCATTCTGCCAGCTAAGGTGCAATTTTGCAGGGCTGTGTGTCCCACAAACATCAAGTATTATCTTCACCTTTTGTTAGATACAGAATCAGTTAACCCTGTCATGCATGAATTATTAAAAACGTTATCTAGATTTTTTCAAGATGCTTTTTATTACTCAAAATTTGGCTAAAATACAAATCCATTTAGATTTTTTTTTCCAAAATTCAGTTTTATTTTTAAATTATTCAACTGTCCAAATATGTGGACACCATGCAACAAAGGAGTAAAAATTTTGATGTCAAGTTATGCTATTTATTTTAGCTCACTAGTTGAAAATTAACAATAAAACACATATTTTAGGAACAAATAGAGGAAAAACTGGTGGTATTTATAACTGTAGTTACATGTATGTGGACACCCAGTAGCATATTGTTATCCTTATCTAATTTCATGTTGAATCATCTCAGTTTTAACATATCAACATCCAACATGTAACAGATAACATAGTTCTAGTTAAAATGTCTTAATAGTATGTGAGAATAATACTTGTTCTTATCAAATTCCTATCAAAGTATTCTTATTCAAAGCAGTCAAAAGTTGCCATTTAATGTTTATTATAATATAATACAATTCATCATATCTTTGAATATTTAGAATAGAAAACTAGCAGGTTACATAAATCAAACCTGTTAATAATACTTTACTGCACATACTACAATTTTTTTTTTTACCTCGATTGACCTGCTTGAATAAAAGTTTTTCACAGATATACCTGAGGCATTTAGCACATGGCCATCACAACTGGCCATCTTGGATGGATGGAGGATTTTGGTACCTTTGGACAGACCCAGGCTAGCTGGTTCCAGTCTGCTAAATTAAGCTAACCCGCTGCTTGTGGTAGCTTCATACCTAGCAAACAAGACAAGACACAAGAGTGGTATCAAAATTCTCATTTAAATCTCGGCAAGAAGAAGAATAAGTGTATGTCCTCAAAATGTTGACCCATCCCTTTAACAGCGGTTGCAACTATTTCTCTTGGATTCAGAGAGAGAGAGTAATGTCAACAATGGCACAAACCCTTTTTAGGACAAATGCAGAGGAGTTTTCCCACAAGAAGCTGGTAAAGAAAATGCCTGGTAACATTCATAGTATTTGCAAATACTAGGTTTGTACTCTGAAGGATTTTGAATTGGATCAGCAGAAGTTAAGCTGAAGCACATTATCAACAATATTACATGTATGCTTGAACAGGACAGAGTTGATGCACTCTTAAGAAACCCGAAAATGTTAAAGAAAAGTCTCATATGTAAAATGCAGTTTGTGCATCATGAGGAAATTCTGTCAAACTGTTTTTTTTGTTTGTTTCTGATCTTATCTTCTAGTTGTGGATCCTCCCAAGTCTGGTGGGCGGGTCTGTGCTGTACTACCTGTCTGTGGACCGATGGCACTGTGTGGCTGCCTGGCTCTATGGGAGCGGTCTCACCGGCCTGTTCGTCACCTCGACGCTCTTCCACACAGCTGCCTGGAAAATCAGCCACCTCCGGTGTGTGTTTGTGTGTGCATGTGTGTCTGTCCAGCAGAAAACACTGGTAGAGATTTGGCAGATGTGCATGTGTGTGTTTATGTGCTGCTCCGGTAGACATTTACATCACATTCTGCATGACATAACAACATGACATACAGTTCGTTAATTATGACACAGCCAGGAGGCCAGAGATCAAACAACAGATGTGGTAATGAAAATATTTCACATCATCTTCAACTCACACTCGCAGAAAAGCATCCACTTATACATTCAAACACACTCTCACATAGTAGCAAACTCTGCTTTGAATTTCCACATTCAGTTTGGTCCACTTTCCTGTCACGTCCTTCATAAATCACATAACGGAAATCCTTTACCATTAATAAAAATCTATTTTAGAAAGCCATTCAAGTCTTCAAATGTGGCCTCACTAAACCATTCATTGGTCTATTAACAGTCAAACATTTAGAGGAGGAAATGCCTTTTTGCGAGTGTTGCCCCATATATACATGCTGTATTTCACTAGCAAGGACCACACAATCAGCAGGTATGATTAAATGATTTATTGATGATTGAAACAGACAGATGTATAAGGCTTGCAGTTGCTGAATAGACATTCGAAGCGTTGTGGGGAGGCTACAATAGGGAAATCCACGGTAGCACCCGAGCACAACGGACCCCCTTATAACCCTATGGAGAGGACAGAGAAATGGGGGGATGCAGAATGCGAGAGGGAAGAAGAGGAGCTGGGACGTGTGGGTATTTATGGAAATGCTGGCAATGACGTGGTTGATGTCTGGTTCCGCTCCTGAAACTAATTAGCTCCACTTGGTTTGAGGTTCATTCTTAATAGATTTGGATTGGTGTACCTATTTTATTTTGTTATGTACTTGATCAACTATAGGTATTTCATTTTCTATGGTTAAAATTGAATCTGGATAATTAAACCAAAAGATCTTGATGGTTTCTCCACAACCGTAATCTAAAACCAAGTAGTATTAACGCTTCTCATTGTACCATGTAGGGATTTGTTTATGGGTCTGAAAATAAACTCATATTGGATGTTCACTCTAAAAAGTCAAGTCCCCAGCTAACTTTGAACAACCCTGTACTAGGTTTGAGGTTATGGAATTGTTTCTATGACAACAGCTTCAGATAATTTATTTTAAAACTTTGCTTTGAAGAACTGAGAAATCAAGACCATCGATGTACAGAGAACAGGGCCTAAGACATTTAGTTTAATTCTTGTTGCTCAGAGCTACATGCGCCATATTTTGTCTGTGTAAACTTAAAATGTTGCGTACAAAACATTTAACAAAGGATGTGGTGAATATATTCCAACTTTTAAATAAAATTCTCCAGCCTTCCACCCACAATAGTCCAAAAAAGACACAACAGACATTCTTTCATATGTTGAAGGACAGTGTCAGGGGAAGTTTGAATTTGTGGTGTGTGTGTAAGTGTTTTCACAACAACCAAATTTGTGCTTAAAACAACCTCCTATACTATGTAAAGGTTCCTAAGGTACTTTGCTTGGTACTGTTTTTTTTGCTGGCTGAGTCCTGTATAGTTATTGGATTATCAATAGGTAATGTTTTTTCCCAAACTAGATAAAGGTTGTCATGATTTAGATATGAGCTCTCGTCTCTCCTTTTCTTTGTCTCTGTGCAGGAGGGTGGAGCAGCGTTTCCACATGTGTGACAGGATGGCAATCTACTTCTTCATAGCTGCCTCCTACTCTCCCTGGTGGGCCACGTGATTGCTGTCAACAAAGTAAAACATTAATAAAATCAAATACTGTCATGATGTATGTGTGATGTGCTTCCTCAGGTTGATGCTAAGGGAGCTGGGTCCTTGGGCGTGCCACATGCGCTGGCTCATCTGGGTTATGGCTTGTGTAGGATCCACGTATGTCTTCTTTTTCCACGAGAGGTAACATACAGTCTTTCTTTGTGTCTCTCTGTTGTGTGTCGTGGTTTGACATAACTAAACCTAAACCAACCCTCCCCCCCCCCCCCCCCCCCTCAAGTGTTTACAGTAAACATTGGGCTGCTGTTTGGAGTAGAAACAGTTACACAGAAAGTAATTTCCTGTCTTCTGTTTTCTACCTGCAGGTACAAGCTGGTAGAGTTGCTGGGCTACGTGGCCATGGGGGCTGTTCCTGCTTTGGTCATCCTGTCTATGGTAAGACCAAACCACAAAGCATTGTCTTTCTCTGCTTCTGAGAAACAAAAGGCTTTTTGCAACAGGTTTCCTGCTATTGTTAGGGAGTCAAACAGTCAGTATTTAAAGAGCCAAACCGGTGGTTGTGTTTGTTTTAGACTATTACCTACAAATCACATCTGGTCACTGTGACACAACTGCCAGCTATTTTTCATAAGTAGATGTTTTTAGGTTGACATCCTGTCCTCCATGATAAAATTTTACTTGCATAGACTTGAAACCTTCTTGAGATAACCACACGCTGTCTTTGTGTTTTTAGATATGCTAGCTGTGTGGCTCTATGGATGGCAATGGTGGTCGGTCCACCACTTTGGTCCACACTAAAATATCTCAACAGCTGTTGGATGGATTGCCATGCAATTTGGTTCACTTAATTTAAGGTCCCCAAAGGATGAATCCTACTGACTTTGGTGATCCCCTGCCTTTTACTCTAGCGCCACCTTGAGGATCACATTTGCGACTTTCAGTGAAATAGATGAATAGATTAACATGAAATTTGGTACACACATTTGTGCCCCCCTAAAGGCATCACCATCTGGTCAAAATGATCATTTGTCCAATGATTTGCTTTGAAACTAAATATTTGCAAAACTAATGACATTACCATCAGCCTCTGCTCTATGTTTAAATGTTAGCATGTTAATACACATGGTGAACATGATAAACATGATACCTGCTTAACATCAGCTTTTTTGTTAGCTTTTTCATTGTAAGCATGTTAGCATTTAGCTCAAAGCCTCACAGAGCTGCTAGCATGTAGAGTCTTGGTGTTGTTTGTTAATGGACAAGGTAAGTTTTTCTACCCTGCCTGTGGCTCTCAGCCCATTCACTGCTGCTGAACTTGTAAACCTTAAAAAATATCGGTCGAGGAATATATACACTTTCATTTTTTAAAATAAAGACAAGAGATAGTTTACTAAAAGAGATCGGTTCTGAGGCTTTTTGTAAACTTCACTTAAATAGATGTAAAGTGAGTAAAATATTTATTGGGGACTATTTCCTGCCGCAGTTTTATTCACATTAGCAGATTCAATCAGAAATGTTATGCTTTGGAAAATGCCACAATGTAAAACAAAGCGTATACACTTTCCGAAGTTCCTGGACTAAAACACACAAAGCCTTTGATAAAGTTCCTAAAGTCCAGACACTGACACATATTCACTATAGCCCTTTATGTTGGACTATGCTGTATTTATTAGGGGTCCAACTTTGCCTCTTCACTTATATGACTTTTTATAAATGTTCCAGGTGGAGCGTGCAGGTGTGTGTGAACTTGCAATGGGAGGTGTCTTCTATGCGGTGGGCGTGGTCTTCTTTAAGAGCGATGGCCTTGTCCCTTTCGCCCACGCCATCTGGCATCTTTTCGTTGCGGCAGGAGCATCCATTCATTATTACGCCATCTGGAGGTACCTGTACTTACCTGGGCCACTGCTGCAGACGTCGAGGTGACTAGGCGCTCTCACCTCACATGGACTACGTCACTGACTGAGAAAAGTGTATTTTAGCCATAAGACCACTGACTACAACTAACCTAACTCATGAGGCTACACCTGGAGAGATGGTGCTGAAATGATCTGACTGTGACAGATCAGAAGAAATTCTCCACAGCTGGGGGCCAAAACTCTCGGATCAATCCAATTCTTAGCGTTAAACTAAAAAACATTACAACATACTACAAGATTCATACCCAGAATAACAGTGTAACTATTACCTCATGGGAGAAGTTTGCACAAAAAGGGCAGCATACAGTATGATGCTCCAGGACGTTTAGATGACCAGTGCTGCAAGTGTAAAAATGACAAGTTGCACTTAAATGTGCGGTTCCATATACAGGACTATTTCTTGGCTATGAGCAGCTTTATGCTAAGCTATGCTAAGCAGACAGCAGAGGTCGCTTCATATTTATAGTATGGATAGATGTAACTCTCACAGAATGTTGAGCTATTCCTTAAATCACACATCTCTGTAACTAAACTGATGATAGTCTTTGACTATCTGAGGCTCGTAAACTCCACCTGTTCCATATTCCAACCATAAATGTGCCAAAACTTACCACACAGGTATTACTTCATATTGGTGCTAACCCCTACTTTGAAATGGTGGAACTCATTTTGGTTTAATTTTAATTTTGCCCAATTTGCACATAACAAAATATAAAAATTTAGAGTTGGCACTACAACCTGCAAACATTTCCCTAAAAAGTTTGTGATGGGAACTATTCTTTTTAGCTGTTTTAGTTTTAGGCCAACATATTGGATGTTTCTCTGAGAATACCCGAGTTTTAAATTCTAAGTGTGCAACATCTTTGCTTCCTCTGGTTTCATAAAACGGATATCAGCAAGCTGCAGACAGACATAAGGTCCCAATATAATAACTTGGTGACACACTGATGCTCAAACTCAAACCGTCAAATGTTTAAGATAACGGACCTCAGTTGAACTGGCCTGTTTGTGATTCTGTTGTGATTTACTGTTCATGAATCAATCTCAAAATCAAGTGTCATGATTTACTGTAATTTGAAAGATGAGAAGTCTAATCGACAAATGCTACTGTGACTTCACAAATAATGCAAGGCTATTTTAATTAGTTATCTTGTTTAGAGGACAAGGATTGCCAGTTCTTTTAAATAATGCACTGTTAACCTTGAGCACTTTTCTATCAGCAGCAGTGATGTAAAGTAGAATTTCCTAAAATGCTCCAATTATGACAGAAGACCAGGGCATGTTACACATGGAGATAATCTATGCAAATTAGAATTTTTACTTTTTTAGTTTTAATTTTTATACTTCAAGCACTGTATGTTTTCCCTAAAGTCTAGTATTTTAACTGTTTCTGTTTTTACTTTTAGAAAACAGAGTACTTACTCAGGAAGAGAGCATTTCTTTTATTCCCCATCTCTTTTTTTCTTAAATCAGATGATCTATTTTGTAAATTTTATTTTCACTGTATTAAAGAAGACACACTATATATTGCACAGGAAAAGTATTTTGTTGATGCCAAAAACACTTCATCACACCAAGTTTCAATCAAATAATGTCATTTATTTACAAAAATAATTTGCAAAAATCAAACAGGGTTCATTAGAGGTCTCTGTCTCAATGCAAAATGATGATGTGTGGTGTGCATGTGAGTGTGTGTGCGTCACTGTGAGTGTGTGAGGCTGGTGAGGGCACGCAGCCGCAGTGGCATGGCCACGTTTGTGTCTCTATGCCACTGGGGTGTGGTGACATGTGGAGGTGGGGTAAGGACGCTCTGAGCCACACCAGGCGCCTTCAGCAGTGACCACAACTCCTCGCTTCGTGTTACTATAGCAACAAGGTCCTCTTCATCTGTGCACCAGGCAACTGACCCGCCTCTGGTTACTGTTCTTAGCTTGGAGAAGAACAGAGACACCCTAAAATAGACAAGAACACACAGTTACATTACATTACATAAAATAAAAAATGCGTGTATGGCTGTCACTCACCTGGGTATGAGGTCATGTGATCGTGACGCCAACTTAGCCAGGGCGCTCATTAGAGTGGTGACGACCCTGGGGGCAGGGCAAAGTGCTCCAGGTGGTGGGGCAGATGAAGTGATCTCAAACAGCACCGCCTCCAACGCCTCAAAACAGGAAGTGGTGAGCCTCACGGAGCAGCGAGCGTCACATGACACAGACAGGTACTCTCCCAGCACCCACACCTGAAAGCCAAGCAAGTGAAATATTATTTTGGTGTCAGGTTTTGGCACATTTGATTGTTTAGTGTGATATTTCACCATATTTCAATACACAGGAAAAAATGCTGAGATTTGAGAACAGCTTGAGATATGAGATGCAGTGAACAGCATCTAAAATACACAGAAAGGAAAAGTAAATCCACACGATCCTCGTCTCTGCTGTCCCATCTCATGCACGCACACACACACACACGGCTTTATTACCACATGAGTGTAGATTTCTTCTTTGCTGTAGACGTTGGCTGTGGCTCCAGCGAACTCCAGCAGCTCGTGAGACTGGTCCACTACCAGAGAGGGGTGGAGCTTGCACAACCTCAGCAGGTGGCAGCTGAACACCCTGCAGAAACAGAGAGAGGGGGGTGGAGCGAGCGAGGAGATCAAGATGAATATACAGCAACACTTTAGCGCCACTGTTTGACTTTAGGTATACCTGTGAATCTCTGTGATGTATTTAGGGATATTGAGGAGGAGGCTGCTTCTCTCCAGCATCACCAGAGTCAAGTGGGCTAAAAGCTTCTCGTCAGCTACCTGGAAAATATCACATCGTTTTTATAAACGGAAACTAAATGGCATTTTAATGTAAAGTTGCAGCAATGAATATAATGTCTCCACCGTGATGACTGTGTTGAAAAAAATGTGCAACAGCACGGGGACGGTCTGTGCACACTGAACAACTCTTGGCCAATCAGCAACCTCAGCCAGCAGCTCATGGAGCATGCTCAGTCGGTCAATGGTGTCACCTGTGAAGGAAAAGCACAGGGATTTAATTAATTCAACAAATGTTTCAAGAATAAACATCAAAGTGTACATGCAATCCCTGATCAAATAGTCTAAACAACAGTCAACATCTCTTTGCTCAGATTTTTACCGTTAACTTGTGGAAACAATGCCTCATGGTAGAGAAAGAGGGAACTGAAATACACTATATTATGTTAAACTAATCTATATCCCATTCATGTAAGTTATTGTTAAGATTCACTGTGGCATAAATAAAACGGTCTTTAAAAACGAACAGTTTGACATTTTAGGAAATTATGCTTATTTGCTTTCTTGCCAATAGTTAGAGGATTTATACCTCTCTCCTGTTTGTACGGTTAATATGAAGCTGCAACCAGCAACAAGTTAGCTCAGTTTATCATAAAGAGAACAAAACAGCTTTGGCTTTGTCCGAAAGATAACAAAATCTACCTCCGTGCACCTCAAAAGCTCATTAATAAAGTGTAAAAAATGGCAGGTTGAACTTTTATGGGAGGGTTTTGGGCGGATAAGCGTATTTTCCAGAATGTCAAACCATGCCTTTAATTGTGGGTCTGTGATTACCTGTACCCGCTTCCCCTCGAAGCAGGAAGAGGAAAAGACCACGATAAGAAGGGTTTCGAAATGCATCAAGTGACAAGTGACCACCTGGCTCAGAGATGGGCATAGAAGTTGACCTGCGAGAGACACACACACACACACACACACACACACACACACACACACACACACGGTGGTAGAAACATAGGAACATCGTCAAATCAATCTGGTAGGCAGTTTGCACATTTCTGGGCACTTTTACTCCGATGTGTGCGAGCGAGCACCTCAGTTGCAGGACCAATGTAGCAGAAAGACAGGGCAGGTCCAGCAGAGTGTGGAGAAGCTCCACTGCAGTTCCAGCAGTCACCAGAGAGGGCAGCAGATCCACAAAATCATCCACTACCGCCGGGCTGTCCCATGCTAACAACTACAGAGACAGAAATAAATCTCTGGTATCCCTCCCTTGGTACAACATGTACTCCTCACCAGCTTACAGTAAGTATTTGTAGAATATATAACAGTCAAATATCTGGCGTTTACCTTCAGCAGGTTTGGGAAGGAGTGCATGTACTGCGGGACTCGGAGCTGCAGGCTCTCAAGGTTTTGTCGAAGGAAGCGTAGCAGCTCATGTGCCAGGAAGTGGTCGTTGAAAAGCTCGGCAGGGAATCGGCCAAACACCAGCTTCCACACACTCTCACAATCCACGGCAGCCATCTCACCTAAACAGGTCCAAGGACACATTTTGCCGTTTTAAACTTAAAATGCTTTCGGTATCAGTGAATCAAGGAACTGAACTGTCTGTGTGAAAAAACACCTTTTTATGCATAAATCAATATTTGTACTTATGTACATCTGTAATTTGTTGAAAGAGAGAGACATACGTGAAGCTGAGCACATGTACATGCCGATATGTTTACACACCGTGGTTGAGGTAGAACTGTGCTATGGGCAGCAGGACTCTGGCGAACGACAGGTCTGAGCTGAGCCGACCAAAGAGCGCCTTGATGCACGGGAACGTTCGGTAGACCAGTGAGGTGTCCTCTACGCACACACAGTCCAGGATGCACACCGCCTCCACCAGACACTAAGATAGGGAACAGGACCGACACAATAAAGGCGCCAGTATGAACTCTAGTTTACAGTGTTACAGTCTCATCTGTTATTGCAAATGTACTGGAAGACAGAAAATAAACCAAACGGATAATTATTTAAGATAGATTTTATCCTTATTATTAAATTAGCCAGTTTCAGTAAAATCTGCTTGAAATGATTATTATATATAGTGGATAGGACAAGGAGGACATGTAGGTTACTGCTGTTGTGGCTTGTTTGTACCAGAAGCTGAACCACTATGTGTGTCATTAATGTACTGTATGTTCTCACCGCTTTCTGCAGGTCTGTATCTGTCCTTTTATGTGCCTCTGAGACAAAGAGAAGAATACACATCACAACTGCTCACACAACACAAAACAAAAAAACATAACGTACAGATACCAAACAATAGACAACCTTATGTGTGTATAAATTGTTAATTCAGAATCTGCATTTACAAATACATGACCTCTCTCTCTTGCACACAGCACAGTTTAACACACACACACACACTCACTGCGATCGCTCTGCTCGATGAGGCGTAGGCAGTACTGGAAAGCCTTCTCTCTCAGACGCTCCTTTGGAGGCAGCAATCGACTGGAGGAGGAAGTCGCTGAAACCATAGAAACCACCGAGCCGTCCACCTCCGACCGGTCATCTGCAACACGGGAGGTCAGGAATGAGAGGTCACGAAGAAAGAAATCAAAGGAACGATCATTAATGTGCTCAAACTCTGTATGATGCGTCCTCAGACTGCTTTTTACCGAACAGAGAACAGGAGTTACAATGATATTATAATTATATTAGGGAGATCATGACCAATTCATTGACTTACAGAAAACTAAAACTATAAACTGCTGTTTCAATCAAGAGGAACTAATTTCAATGTGATTTTGTGACAGGTTTTGTATAAACAGAAACTGTGTTGTTGTACAGGAAAACTCAACTGGGCATCTTTAAACTAGAGATGGGGGGATGACACTGAAGCTTGTTTCACTACTGTGAAGTGCATCCTTTCAATATATTTTCTCAGAGGTTGTGTTGAATGAAAAATATCACGTAACTGTTCGAAGACCGATGCTACAAAAGACACTGGTGCTTCAGAAAGAGCTTTATTCAGTTTGACCATTTTGAAAGTTGTGCAGCTAAACTCTGAAATACATAATCATAATTATGAGAACATTTCCACCTGACACTAAGTAATAATGCAATAAAATAATTTTTAATGAATATCACATCACATTGCGACTCATATGAAATATGTGTAGTTTATGACACTATGGCCTAAACTACACCAATATTGTACATTATTAATATTTAATGTCAGCAAAAACCATCTACATTCAATGCAGCTCTGAACAAAAGTATGAAGGATTTAATAATAAAACACAGACTGTTTTAGCGCTTTGTCCAGTCTTGAAGGGCTGCTATAAGTTTTACCAGCAGAGCAAGTTTTAACACCAGATGTCACTGTGCCGCTTTGTTTTCAGCCCCCCTACCTATTTTTGGCACAAATACAAAAAAAACCCCAAAGCTTCATACAGCATCATCCGCCCATCGCTACTTTCAACTAAAAGCTTTTGAAGGTTAGATGAGGGATTATAAGAAAAGCTTTAGAGACAGTTGGGTTAATGTTTAACACAATTGCATCCCCTTAGAAAGATGAAAGAATAAAAATAGCTGGAATTATAATATGGAAAAGAAAAAGGTCAACCAGAGAAGGCAACATAGAGCAAGAACAAGACCACAATGAGCCAATTCTCAAATGTGTAAAAAGATATTTAAATTGGACACACACACATACACACAGCTCTATAGCAGGCATGTGTTTAGGATACTGAATGAATATGAATTCATGTTTACAGATTCATGAGAGGATTAGAAGGTACACACACTGATGAAGTTAAGTAGTTAAGAAGTCACACGTCAGGATTTGTGGTGAGATAGTTTGTTAGATAAAAGCGCAGTTGTGAGTCATC